>NC_134406.1:32665741-32698501 GCF_038048845.1 Mixophyes fleayi
GTTAAGAGGGTGGTTGAGGAATATTATAAGCTTGTCTGAAGAGGTGGGTTTTCAGAAAACGCTTGAAAGTTTGTAGACCAGAGAAGAGTCTTATTGTATGAGGTAGAGAATTCCATAGAGTGGGTGTAGCCCAAAAAAAATCCTGTAACTGGGAATGGGAGGATGTAATGAGGGTGGATGAGAGACGCAGATCTTGTGCATAACAGAGTTGCTGAGTTGGAAGATATTTTGAGACAAGAGACGAGATGTATGTTGGTGCAGCTTTGTTGATGGCTTTGTAGGTTAGTAAAAGTATTTTATATTGGATTCGGTAGAAAACAACAGTAATGGAAGATTGCCGCCTAGTGGCCAACTTGTCATGACTTACTGAACACATGCAGGTTATTACTAGGCAATGAATTTCAGTTAAATATTTCTCGATATTGGAGTGATCTTGTTTTACTGCTAAAGAAAAGTAAGTAACAGCTTAATGTCGCACACTTCTGTAGGATTCTACCAAATACATAAGAAGCAGGGGCAGGCAGGGCTGGGGGGCAGGCAGGGCTAGGGGGTAGGGGGGCATCTCCCATAGTGGGTTACCTTGGGCTGGGTCATTGGGCCATCTGCATTTTTTTACCATTAACATAGGCTGCTGAGTCGAGTCTTGCTCCCCGGGGTAAAATATGCCGGCCCTCGCCTGATAAGAAGAAGTGAAAATATGAACGTTGCAAGTGCAAATTGTGGAAAATAGAAAGTCACCTTACTACACTTAGTACCATACACTTAAATAAGCACATACTTGGCTTTTACAAACAGTTAATCTGGAAAGTACCATTTTGCATCTTGGCATAACTATGTTGTGCTGCGAAGGGGTGGGGTGGAGATGGGGAGGGTGAGGTGGAGATGGGGAGGGTGGGGTGGAGATGAGGAGGGTGGGGTGGAGATGGGGAGGGTGGGGAGGAGGGTGAGGTGGAGATGGGGAGGGTGGGGTGGAGGTGAGGAGGGTGAGGTGGAGATGGGGAGGGTGGGGTGGAGGTGAGGAGGGTGAGGTGGAGATGGGGAGGGTGGGGTGGAGGTGAGGAGGGTGAGGTGGAGATGGGGAGGGTGGGGTGGAGATTGGGAGGGTGGCGTGGAGAATGAGGATGAGTACAGATTTAGAGCTGGGAGGAGGCTGCCGTCTAGTTCAACTCTAAGTTGCAGTTTAGAAATAAAGCTGCCCGGTATTTGCGTACCACATATAACAGCAGGCTGCATTTTCCCTGCATTCAAATAAAAACCATTTGGTTTGCTCACATGAAAATTTGCAGCCTTTGGGGATCATTTAGCTTTGGACGCATTTGCATTAAAATGCATGGTCATAAATTACGTTGTGTGTTATATATTCAGTTGCTCATATCTTACGAAAAGTGCAATTTGCAATAAACACATAAATGCGTTCTCATAAAGATAACATTACAGGCTATCAAGCTCATTATGTGGAGGCATACGCAAGACATTATTCACCGTCATCAACTTAATGCAGAGCTAGTTCCCATTGGACTAGAAGCTGAAGACTGAATAAGATACCCCAGGGGTTTAAGTTTGTAATAAATTGGTAAAAGACATTGGGCCTGATTCATTAAGAGAGTTAAGTAAAAGTAAGTAAGGCAAAACCATATTACATTGGAGGGGGAGGTAAACTTAAAATGTGATGGTAGATTTATAGTTGGGGGTAGGGCATGTCCTAGATCAAGTTTAAATTTCAGTGTACAAATAAGCTATCACGTATTTGTGTGGTAGATGAAAAAACAGACAGTATTTTCTTTATGTGCAAAATAATAAACTCATTTGCACCCTTTTGTCCAGAAAACTTGAGTAAGAAAACTTACTCAATTTTTTGCTTAACTTTCCTTAATGAATCAGGCCCAGTGTGTGGGGAGTGTTTATATCAATTAAATATTTGATTTGCGGCCGTCTGCACAGCTAAGTAAAGCGCAAGTACGAAAACACTTATTGTGCTTGGCCTATGTTAATATGCTGCTTCCCACCACTGTTCCGCCTCTCCAGACCTCAGGAGCTGCACAAAAAGTGTAATATGGAGCTAGGGATACACATTTTTGGGCGCATGCGCAGTTCTATAAGGCATATTTATAAATATTGGCCTTGCAACCTGCTCTAAATAAGCTTATTTAACTGTATTTGTTCCTAATTCTAAACGAGGCCAATATAGCCAAGCTGAAACTAGTAACAAGCATTTTCCGTGTAATGATCCTTTAAGATTTGCAAATATGAAGACACTCCCATCTGTTGTTCCTGAGGCATCCTGAAGGTGTCAGTGTTGAGTAGTGTACAACTAATTATTAATTAAAAGTTTCTAAAGTTTGAATTGTATCTCATTTTCTAAAAATTATGGCCCACGCATTGTTCTATCTAAATTAATTACATACGTTATATGGCTTGTTGAGGCTGCAGAAAGGAAAGGGGGAATGTAAAGCTTATGCTGATTTTTCTAAATAGGTAATGATGAAAAACAAGCCCTACCAGTGCGATTCTTCTAGGCTAATGATTATAATTAGACCTTTATAATTACTTTTTTAATTAACATCCTAAATTGTAACAGTAAAACTGGAGTCCTTAATTTAAGTCTGTAGAAACCAATGGGAATAAAAGAGGAAGGCGGGAGGAAAGTTCTAAAATAATTTAGGAAATAAATGAGATTTCCTATTTAACAATTACCTTGATTATAGGCAAATTGCTAATCATGGTACTATAATGCATATTACTGGCATTATTGAATATTGCTATTACTGGGCATTATTGCTATTAATGCATAATGTACTGGACATTACTGATGATCATCATATTGTGGCTTACTGCTGATAATGAGAAACCTACTGAGCTTTGCTGGTGCTAATGAGCATCTTACTGGGCATTGACGATGGTCATTTTTTTGGGCATTACTGCTACTAATTGACATGTACTTGGTCATTACTGCTACTAGTGTGTATTAAAACTACTGGCCACCCTACTCATCATTACTGTAATATATGGGCGTCCTACTTGGCATTACTGCCCCTAATGTACATTATTACAAGACTTTATTGATACTAATGGATATTACTATTAATGAGCTTCTTACAGGACAGTCTTGTTACTGATGGTCATCCTATTTACCATTATTACTACTAATGTGTTTTACTACTACTAGACTTTATTCTTTATTTTGTTCCTCTTGAACTACTTTGTTGATACAGTTGTATTCAAAGCAGAGAACATAGATTATCTGTATCATATCCAAGGACAACCCAAATAAGCAACTCTGCCTGAATGAAACAGAAACCTTGATATAAATAGATGACAACTACAAAGATAAACCAATGTGATTAATAATGTTGCAGAAGGACATGTACAAATCAAATACATTTGTCTGAAGGTGGACAACCCCTTTAAGGAGAATTCTAAAGAAAATACAGATGTAGAAAGCCTTAAATGGATACCAGGTGTGTCACAATTTTAGCACATTGCGCCATTCCCAGGTTACAATTTTGCAAAGCGATACTATAATGTTACTGTCTTCAACCCGGGATTTATCGAGGGGTAATTCCCGGGTCGGACCCGGGTTGCCTGCACTATGAATGGTGCAAACCGGGTTGTTCAACCCGGGTTGCACAGAAAACAAGCTGATTGGCTGTCTGGCCTACACAAAAGTGAGTCGTCGGCCATGATGAAAAGTAATGTGGTAAACAATCACCACCCACTTTTGCATCATCTTTATGCGTCGAAAAACCAGTCACCTTTCAATGACATCACCATTTTTCAGTCAATGAAAACTGCTCTGGTGATGACTCCCACAAATTGCCAGGGCACAGACTTGTGCAGTATGAATGGGGTCAACCCGGGAAATTCCCGGGTCCGAGGTGCAGTATGAATGGTGTTTCTGAGCTGGGACGCTCCGAGCCCCGGCAAAAACCCGGCTTGAAAAACCCGGGATATTGCCGGGGCGGCAGTATGAAAGCGGTATAAATCAGCATTAATGTTCTGCATGTAGTACCAGTACGGACAGCTTGGGGGACTTTTACATATTGTGAAAAACATTAATTGTAAAATGGAGCGCTCCATAAATTCTGCGCTATAACAGGGGAGACCAGCAGCGCGGAGGATCCCTATAATAATTTCCTCAGGGAAATCAGGCCTGCAAAAAATGCGTGGGGCCCCAAAAAGACAAACAGCCCAGTGCTGAATAGCATTGGGGCTCTTCCTTGCACCCCTTGGGTGGTGCGTGCAGGAGTAATACTTGTTAGTCAAAAATAGATTAAACACTGTTGTGGAACAATCGCTAGCAAACCCGGGCAGCTATTGACTACTTGCACATGCTGGAACTATAAGTGCCAGCAGGGGCTGTCGGAGCATTTGGTATACCAAGGACTTGGGCTCGCTGGAACATGTATTTCCACAGTAGCAACTAATGTAAAACACTATGACTTATTCTTTTTTTTTTTTTTTTTAAATAAAAAAGAAAGAATAAGTCATAGCTACTTCAGTGGTTTGTTCATTTTGACTTTGTTGATGTAACGTGTTGTAAATCACAATGTTCTACTTAATAAAGAAATATTACATGAAAATAAAACAAACAAACTAAAAAAACATTTATCATTAAATAGACCGCCCCCCCCTGCCAGTACCACGTGGCTTTTCTATAGTATTTGGGGTACACCCACTGCTTTTTATTTTTAATATGTTTAATACATTAACTAATGTATTCTTTACAACCATATTCTCGTTGTACCTCTCCTATTACCGCCCCATATAAATTACAAATCCAGCGATTCGAGATCCGTTAGTAAAAAAAAAATGAAAATCGATATTTAATATTTTGGGAAACCTCAGCAGCGCTATATGATGTGATAACTTGGCGTGTCACATTAATTGTGTTTCTGTTGCCGATTTAACGCTTTACATCTAGACTGAGAATTGCGTTTTTTTTGTAACGACATGAACATGACAATACTTAAGGGTAAACATAAGAGTTTGAAATCTAATTTCAGTGCTGATGTAATATAGCACCATCTGAACTTTAACATTGTCGGTCATATTTTGAAGTGCACACGTACATTCATATTTACGCTACTGTTACATACAAATTATTGTTTTGTAACGTCGGTATCTCTATTGAAAATGGTTATCAATCATTGGGTATACAGAACATAAAACAAGGAATGTAGAATGAGCACAAAAAGTGAAAAAGGAGAGACAGGGGCAAACGCAGGATTTGTAGAGAGGGGTTTCCACACCACGCCACCAGTGGGCGTGACCAGCATGCATGGGGGCGTGGCTATAATATTAGACAGTGCTTGGCTGCTCTCCAACTCTTCCTATCACTACACGGGCAATGCTGCGTGCACTACTGTTAGGTGCACGCAGCTGTCCCTTTTGAAGCAGAGCCGTGTGAAGCAGGAGGCATGGTCCAGCCACCTCAATTATACAGTACCCCAGGCTTGGAGGGGGGTTTCCAGGCACTAGTAACCCCTCCTCCCCCTTTCCCCCTTGGTTTGCCTATGAGGGAGGAGTACACATTGGGGGACGAATGCATTACATTTTTACACTACATTCATGTGTTACAAAATGAAATCAGTCAGGTACATAGTATAGGAGACATAGATTTTACAGAATATTACAGTATTTCCAAGTGCAACACCAAGAAGTAATTACATTTCTGAAAAAGTCCGGTCAAGTGTTTAATTAGAGATATGTAATACCTGACAGACATTAAACAGCTGTGAGAATAACTAATTGACCAGGGCCTGATTAACCACTAGGCTGACCAGGCTGCAGCCTGGGGCGCTGGGTCCCGGGGGGCGCGGCGCTGTGGGTATTTTTTTATTTTTTTTTTATTTATTTTTTTTCATTCATTTTTTTTCGGGGTGGGGGGAGGGGGGGGTCGCCATGGGGGGGGTGGAGGGCTCGACGATCAAAAGCATTGGTGGTCAGTGGTTAGCAACACACAGCAGCCAATCGCCAGGCTGCCTGTTGCTGTGCAGCAGACAGGAAGCAGGACGTCTTCACTTCCTATCTGCTGATCTGAGGAGAGGAGCGACGCTGGCACAATTACAGGTAAGTGAAGGGGGGAACTGCCCTGCATATCTATAGGAAGGGGGGGGGGAACTGCCCTGCATATCTATAGGGAGGGGGGGGAACTGCCCTGCATATCTATAGGGAGGGGGGGAACTGCCCTGCATATCTATAGGGAGGGGGGGGAACTGCCCTGCATATCTATAGGGAGGGGGGGAACTGCCCTGCATATCTATAGGGAGGGGGGGGAACTGCCCTACATATCTATAGGGAGGGGGGGGGAACTGCCCTGCATATCTATAGGGAGGGGGGGGGAACTGCCCTGCATATCTATAGGGAGGGGGGGGAACTGCCCTGCATATCTATAGGGAGGGGGAACTGCCCTGCATATCTATAGGGAGGGGGGGTGGGAACTGCCCTGCATATCTATAGGGAGGGGGGGGGAACTGCCCTGCATATCTATAGGGAGGGGGGGAACTGCCCTGCATATCTATAGGGAGTGGGAGAACTGCCCTGCATATCTATAGGGAGGGGGAACTGCCCTGCATATCTATAGGGAGGGGGAACTGCCCTGCATATCTATAGGAAGGGGGGGGAACTACCCTGCATATCTATAGGGAGGGGGGGAACTACCCTGCATATCTATAGGGAGGGGGGGGGAACTACACTGCATATCTATAGAGAGGGGGGGGAACTACCCTGCATATCTATAGGGAGGGGGGGGACTACCCTGCATATCTATAGGGAGGGAGAGGAGGGACTGTCATGCATATGTATAGGGAGGGAGAGGGGGACTGTTATACAAATCTATAGGGTGGGAGGGGGGGGGCTGCCATGAAAATCTATAGGGAAGGAGAGAGGTTGATATGTATGAAGGAGGGCAGAGGAGGGGGGCTCATATATGTGACTGGGGGAGTTTTGATGTGAAGGGGGGGGATGGATAGCTAGCTAGCAGAGTGGAGGTAAGGAAAATAGCTGCAAGGGGGGTGGATGCAGGGTGGGAGGTAAAGAAAATGGCTGCAGCAGGGGTTAAGGAAAATGGCTGTGGGGGGGGGGGGGTTGTGGTTAAGGAAAATGGCTGCAGGGGGTATTTAAAAAAATAGAGCAGCTTTGGGGGGCAGAATCTCATGATTGTGTGGTGGTCACATGGGTGGTCTCAGCAATCACTAGAATACTAAATATTAGTGAGATGGGGCTGGTAGAGGTTTGTATTTGATTGACAACAAATATTCAGATATTGCTTATATAATGCCTGTCCAATGGGGGTACTTTTAGCTGGCCATAATGGAGTGTTTTGTTTTAACTAAAGGGCCTAATCATTCAGGGTTTGCATTATAATACATTTTTTGCATTTTCAAAACAGGCCGCCAACTTTCCAGAAGCCAGCGAGAGGATAACAAAGTTGCAAGAGAGAAGAGCAAGAACAGGTAAGAGACAATGGCACAATCTGTCTAAATTTGAATGCTGGAGAATACACCTGAACATTCATATTCAGGAGTGTTCCTATACACCTATATATTCGGAGGAGGGGGGGGCGCTGCGGCCGTATTAGCCTAGGGCGGCCAGAACCCTTAATCAGGCCCTGTAATTGACCCAATGCAATTTAGAAGTACTTACAAATCATGATCCTTTGCAGGAATCAGACCTATTATCTGTAAAGCTGGGGACTTAGGGTTTTCAACTAAGGGCTTTCTCCATAATTTGGAGAACCATATAGATATGGATATATGAAACTATACTAAATTATTCTAAATTGCTAAATTCCTTCTAGTGAAATTGCTTTGCACAGCTCCTCACAGTGACTAGATATTTTGGTAACTTCTGTTATGACAAGTTTCTAGAGAAAATATTTCAGACTTTTTAATAGTGTCTGCTTTAGCTAACGTCAAAGTGCAGTCCTGGGGGGGCCAGGATCGGTGCCCTGTATTTGAACCCGTATTAAAACTGATTTTACAAAAATGACAAGTGAGTCTTTTAGGGTGAACACACTTAAAGGGCAACAGGGTTTGCAATAAGCTGAACACTTACATAGAAGGGTTAACATCAGGTGGTGCCCGACCAATGGTAGCTCCTGTGGGAGGGTCCTGGGTTGAATATAGCAGATTGCATTTCCTGGTTTTCCTCACTCTTCAGCACGAGGTCCCACTCACGCACTCCTTAGTTTCGGTAGTTTACGTTATACATCTGCGGTAGGAAGGCACTGCGTTCAGCGGCTGATTAGTGGGAGCTAATGGTATTTGGCCGCAGATCATTGTCCCCTTAGAGGCGCCAGTAACTCCTTTTTTGGGTCCTTCGGTGAGGAGGGTCCCTGTCCGGCTCGGTGAGGGGAAGGCAGCATGAGTTTAGAAGGGGGGCAGTCACTCTGACGCCAATTCAGTGCATGATAGTTTGGGATGAGATCCCCATGGTTAGTGGATGTACAGCGGTTTCGCCAGTTCCCACGTTATCTGGTTATATCAGCTTGGGAGCTGCCCCGCAGTGCCCTTTCTCCGCCACCATAGGTTAGTTAATAATATAAATAATAAAATATATCCTCCATTTTTTCGTAAACTTATACATGACTCCGTGTGTTTATTTGGTATAAATGGTTAAGAATTTTCAGGTTGTTGTGAAGGTTATGGGGACATACACGGTGAGCCCTTTATAAAACTTTGGAAGATATTTTTGCACAATGACGTCCCTTCGGGCGTTCACATGGACCTTAATGTCCTAATGGAACCAATTTGGGGTGAGTATGAACATGTGGATTGTGGAGGAGTTTCAAATGCTGTGAGACACCCCTTAAAAGTAGATGGAAGAGGAAAAAGTTATCTGAACCTACTGACCAAAAAAATGGAAATAGTGTTGTTAGAGATAATCATTTTAATGACATAGAACGGCTCCATTCAGCGCTAACAACTTCAATGCTTTTCTTTAAGTCAGTAACAGTGGAGGATAATGAGAGGCTTTGCTAATTTGCACACAACCTCTTTGAACATGATCAGCGGGAATAATTCACAATGTTTAAAAGGATTTTTTTTAACTGTTAATTGGTAAAAAAAAAAGAAAAACCTTAAAGTCAACTATGAGAATGCTGAGTTATATGTTTAAGTTCCGTTCAGAGATGAAGAGAGAGGGAAAAAAATATTCTAATCTTCCTGTTTTTGATCCACTTAACTTGTTCACTTTCTGGCAAAAATTGAAGTAGAAAGAAAAAGGAGCTAATGAGAGATACATTATAGTCATTTATTTGTAAAATGCTGATATAACTATTGGGAATTAATTATTCCTTCATCATCATATGGAGATTGCGCTATGCACATGGGAATTTGTAAGCTTCAAGTACAAAAGGAACATGAGGAGTTATGACGATTTACTACACAGTAGAGGGCCTGATTCATTAAGGAAAGTAAGGCAAAAAAAGGAGTAAGTTTCATCCTGGAATAAACCATATTACAATGCAAGGTGAGCAAATGAGTTTATTTTTTTGCATGTATAGAAAATACTGGCTGTTTTTTCATGTAACAAACAAATACTTCATAGCTTTATTTTTACACTGAAATCTAAGATTGATCTAGGACATGCCCTACCACAACTATAAATCTGTCCCCATATTTTAAATTTACATCCCCTTCCATTGCAACATGGTTTTGCCCAGGTGCAAAGTTACTCCATTTTTTTAGTGAATCAGGCCCAGTGTCAGGTACTAAAGTTACCATACAATCCAATTGTGAGCTCTTAACAAAAGCTCCCATGTGTCCCAGGATGACACTTGAAATCTTTCACTTGCAATACTTCCCTAGACCCTTATGCATGCAGTAAAGGAGTTCTCCACCTGCACTAAATTTGAACTAAAGACCACCTCTAAATAGTACATAGTAAAATGATAGGACTTGACTACACTGCCCCCTGCTGTTTGTTTAAATACCAGTGCCTCTCTGTACTCCTGGGGGATAAATGTATGGAGCATCAGTTTCTGCAAGTCGCCGTTTTCCGGCAACTTGCAGAAACCGATGCTTCATACATTAACTCCCTGGTGCCTCTGTTTGCACTGCATAGACCAACATCCAAACTCTTTCAGAATTTGAACGGACAGAATAATTATTCTGAACCCACACATTATTTAATGTTGTACAAATTGTTCTGACTAAATCTCACCACTTGTATTTTTAATGAACTTTCAAGTTGTGGAAAGCATTCTAAATGGGCTTAATACAGGGCTTAATGAAGCATTTGCCCAGGACCATTATGAAAGGGGCACCTAGTAGTGGAACTGCCACCCTCCATTGGAACAAGCTCCCTCCCTCCATCAGAACATCCCTCAATCTGTCCAGTTTCAAATGGGCTTTAAAAACCCACCTTTTTCTAAAAGCCTTCCAGTCTCCCACTTAACTTCCTTCCTTTTTTTCTGCCTCTCCCCCTCTCCCCCTGCCCTGTTTCTGCCTCCGTTCCCACTTCTCTCCCTCTCTCCCTCTCACCCCAATGTCTCTATGTCTGTCTACCCCTCCTCTTAGATTGTATGCTCCCTCGAGCAGGGCCATCTCTCCTCCTGTTTCCACCACTTATAACTCTGCTCTCCAGCTACCTAGCCCTCCTCCTCAATGACCCTCTGCCCTCCGACCCCTGTCGCTTCTCTCGTCCCCTCTGGGGGTCTTCCTGTCATCCACGCCCTCCCTCTTGGGCACCGGCGTTTGCGGATCTTCCCTCTCCCCCTCCCCCCCTCTCTCTAGCTGTGCTTCAAGCTTACTGAGTTACTGTGCTTATGGTTTACTGTACCGTGCTGTCGCACCTCATATTGTAATCGTCTGTCCCTGTACGGCGCTACGGACACCTAGTGGCGCCCTATAAATAAAATTAATAATGATAATAATACCTGCGTGCGGCTTCAATACTTCATGTGTCATGTATTAATTGACTTTAAAAGAATAACCTTCTGATTTTAAAAAGATAACTGTGATCCTAGAGCAACTTTACTTATTACTCAACCTATATACTTATCCATATCCCTCAATGGGCTCCACTTCAGTTCTACTATCATTCTAAACATACAAGAACTGCTTATGCAGCTCATTTGGTAAATTTAGATTTGGAAGTTGCAAGTTATCTTTTCTATGTAAAAATTGTAAATGTTACAGAATATTTAGAATTAAACTGTTATTAAACATAATAAGGGTAATTTCTGAATGTAAAAATGTGGGCCTGTGCTCTTTTGTTATGAAACTATTAGTCTACCAAGCGCATTTCGAGGTGCGGACTTGTCAGCTTTATGTGCAAAAGTGCAAAGGGCAATGGTTGTACTCAGCTCGCAAAATCATTTGTTACATGCAATGACGAATATCATGTTTTTACCAATGATTGTTAACGCTTAAATACAATGCCTGGAAAAGATGTGTTTAGATATGCTGAATTAAAATATTGTTACATTTTTATATAGGTAAAATTGTTGCTAGAAATTAGCATATATAAACTTCATTTTAGGGGCATCGTTTTATGTCAGAAAATACATTACATGTAATTAAAAATGAAATATTCTGTTGCCAGAAATATTGAACTCTCTCATTTTGACATTCATTAGAGGCTATTTGTTTAGTGGTCTACCAACATTGCACAATGTTGACAGGTAATTTTCTTGATAGATTAGCTCCAGATCTCCTAAGTTGCTAATGCATTATTAATGGACTGTATTTTTATGTTTGTGAAATGGGCTCTTAAAGGGATTAATACAGGTCCATTTTACTATATGGGTAAAAAAAAACATAATAGTAGTCCACTTAGTAATGGATCATAGAAATGGTTGGAAACTCTATATAAAATCATTTATCTCAACATTCATAGTCCCCACAAAAACAAGAGACCATCTATTGGAAAGAGAAAACATTCAAATACTAATCTTAAAATCAGAGGTGAAATTTAAATGACACCTAAATTTCTACGTGTACTGATTTCTGCCATACCTGAGATGATGTTTGCTTCAGCTCAACTAAGTGATATCCGTAATGCCCTGTCAAACGAAAACATTCAGAAATTGTGATAATTATGTTTAGTCCTGCAAGATGAAATCTAATATTTGTTGATCGGGTCCATATCCTCGTTCAATGTGCCAACCCTGCAAAGGTGTGGAACTCCGCCTATTTTCAAAACTCCACCCATCACTTCAAGCTAAATTTGCCTAGTACAATAGACATCTTTTTTTTCACACAAATCAATGCCCAGTTCACAAAAATAAATACATGGTCCATAAATACAGCTTTGTGATAGTACTGTTAATTTACCTTCCCGGTGATCCTGCTGAACGCTTATATTTTGTTGTAGAATCAGTCTGCACTTTGCTCCAACAACATGTGATTTCTGTGTATTCACTAATTATTTCCCTATTTTTTGTGCAAATAATGTGCTGATGTCTCTGCAGGACATTGCCCTGATCTGAAACAATGATTTATACTGCAAGACTATGGTCCTGATGCAGAGTTTAACGCAATTTAGTTGTAACTTATGGCCCAAAAATGCACATGCATACATTATGTATTTATTGTCTATTTGTGTGTTTCCAGATACTACCAGCTCTGCATATGTAGGGTATGCCCTAGTTTACAGCATGCCTACTTCATACTTGCCTACTCCTGGAAACCTTTTTCTGGGAGAGGGGGCGTGACTGGAGGGCGGGAGGGGGCGGGGTGAGGCCAATCACGTCATTTTGGCCCCGACCCTGCGAAACCGTAATTTTAGTCCCGGGTGGGGAAGGGGGGGCAAAATGACGCGTTTGTCCCTGCCCCGCCCCCTCCCGCCCTCCAAAATGGCGTTATTCACGAGAATCGCATCAAATGACGCGATTCTCTGTGAATTCCGGGATGAGGGAGAAATGCCAGCTCTCGCGGAAGCCCGGGAGACTGACCCGAATTTCGGGAGTCTCCCGGACTTTCCGGGAGAGTTGACAGGTATGGCCTCCTTATACCCACTTATACCCACATACACAGAGCCAGCCTGTAAGCACAATAAAACGTTGTAAGCATTTGCTATTAGGTTTCATATAGCACAGCAGATATAACCTTCCTGCTCACATAAACATTAAAGTAAAACAAAAAAACTCCTATAATATATGCACGATCAATGGAGAGAGCAGCCAGCACCTTCAGAGGTGAAGTCGCAATCAGCCAATCAGAAGTGGTGAGCTATCATCATCATGAATACTAATACGTCTGTAAAAGGCGTATCTGTGTCTGCCTTCAGGTCAACATCGACTCGCAACATCGACTCGCAATTCCATGAACATGCCCTTACTGTACTCAGAAGATTGTCCCTTCTCTCTCACTTTATCTCTCTTCAAGCACGTGCAAGTGTGGTGCACTGGTTGTTTTGTGGTCATGAGCAGAGCCACATCACACAATTTAAGCTATGCTAATGGGCATACATACAACTCCCTATCATGGTCCAATATCATTACTAGAAACTAGGAAGCGCTTCAAATTTCCATTCATATTGACTCTTTATTTAATAAACAGCTGCTCTAAACCTACAAACAACATATTGCTGACCTCTATATTAATTATGTTCCTATGTGCTTTTTATTTAATAGCAGGTGATATTCTAACAAACTGCATGGTTGGCAAGAATCCTGAATAATTAACAGAGATGTAATACTTAATAGATCTGGGGGCTAAGTATAGAAATGTCTGAAAATCAAAACTGTTTTTATCTGAGACATATTCCCTACAACAAGGAATATGATGTACAAAAATCTCATTGGAGCTGATTAGGGACCATTGTCCTCCTTTCCACACATTGGTGGCTCTCCCTTGGATCGTATGTCCGCAAATACGTGCAAGTCTGTAATATCGTGCTCAGCAAAACATCCCTAGGTAATCTCCCACTGGCCTTCTCCTTCCTCTTCCAATTATATTAAATCAGGTGCAATTTATCATATTTCAACAATTATTTTGTTGATATTTTGTTAGCATAAAATGCAGTATCTTACTGATATTTAAATATTTTATTTGTCAAATTTTAAAGCAACATCAATTTTTACACAACATTGTGTTGTGTGCTGTTGACATTTGAGATTTACATCTGTTGAACCTGTATGCAAACAATATTTGGTTGGAACATTAGGTGCACAGGGCCTGATTTATTAAGGAACGTAGATGTCTATTTCTGCAGTTAAATTGCTCTGTGTATGTGTGTATGCCCAAAAACGAAGTGTATGGCAAAAAACACAAGTGTGTACACCATTAAGCTCAAAGGACACTTACGACAGCCTACGGTTTCATGGGCAAAACGGGGGCGGGGAATGGGTGTATGCAAAAAGTTTACAGTAAGGACGTGCCAAGCTCGAGCACATACAGCAGCGCCCGATTCAAGCTCTGAGCAGGGGCGGGTCTAGGCAACTGCTCTACCTGGGGCGATTTTAGGGGGGGCGATTTAGGCCCCACCCCCTTTCTAATTTCTAAGGCTGCCGGCGGCTGCACAGTATGTGAAGGTCCGCTCGGCAGTGACAGTGTGCTGTCCCGCTGCTCTGATTGTGTTTAAAACACAATCAGAGCAGCCGGGCAGCACACTGTCAATGCTGAACGAACCTGCACAGTGTGCAGCCATCAGCAGCAAGTCCCAGTTAGGGGGGGGGGGGGTGATGCTGGCTCTGAGCATCTCTAAGGTACATGTTTTTCTGATGTATCTGATGCACCATCTGCAAGGCAGGTGTAAGTGCCAACTGCTAGTGACAGTCATGCTAGAACATGAGCTTGCAATGTGCCTTCAGGTTCCAGACAAATGTTGTGTTTGGAACCTGAAGGCACACAATATTTGTCTAGTTTTTCTTCCGATGAAATACATTTATCATGATGTTACTAATGTCTACTATATATTAAATGCATTTTTACAGTTGCTCCTGATTGCAAACACATGTCCTAGCATGCACACACAGTTGTTATCACTAGTAATCAGCACTTACACCTGACCTGTAGCTGGTTCAAGTGATACAATAGAAAAACACGTACCTTAGAGATGCCCAAAGTTTGAAACAGATGTTGCTGTATGTGCTCAAGCTTGGCACGCCCTTACTGTACATTGACTATGGCCAGTCCCCTCCCTGTTCTGCCCATGAAATCATAGGCTGCAGTATGGATACCTTGCACTCAAAGATGAATTGGACGTTGCTACGTTCACTGGTGTATGGTCGGGCTCTGGGCATGTGCAAAGCGATTTTACGCAAAATAGGGCACATATAGGTATTTACATTTCTTAATGGTTTAAATGCTATGTGCTTTTGTTTTCTCTTTGTATTTGGGTAAAATAAACATCTAGATGTGAATGTACAGTTTATAAAAACAATGGGACAACACTTTATTTTGTTTCTGCAATGTGTTTTTATGCTTCCACTCATTAAAGAGATCTTTGCCAAACACTTTCCTGTCAGTCTTATTAATATGTAATAATCCACCCTAATATAATTGCTTCGGAGTGTGGACAAGTGAATGGGGCGGATCTGATGTAATTGGCGGGGGAAGTAGTGTAGCATCAGTGGGACTCTGACCAGGGGGTAAATGTATTAAGTTTTCAGATTCTAGCTATCATTTATTTAGTACATTCTACAAAATGATATCTAGAATCTGATTGGTTGCTATAGGCAACATCTCCATTTTTCAAATCCGCCAGAAAACTTTCAGCTTGATACATTTACCCCCAAATCTGTAAAAGACTGATAATATAAGGCAACAGCAAAGGGGGAGATACACAAAATTCCTAAGTTTGCTCATGGTAATAAACATTATACAACTGTTTTTTTTAGTTCCAAACTTGTATTCATGTCCTACTTACTATTTTTGTTAATCAGGTCACACATGTTCAGATCTCATATTTCTTTCTATAACTGTTTTCCCTGAAAATGTTCCATTCCCACTAGTGGACTACTTACAGCTAAATGCAGTTCCTCACACACACACACATATATAAATATAAAATCACCTGCCTAATGTTATGTTGGTCCCCCTTGAGCTGCCAAAACAGCTCTGACCCATCGAGGCATGGACTCCACAAGACCTCTGAAGGTGTCCTGTGGTATCTGGTACCAAAACGTTAGCAGCAGATCCTTTAAGTCCTGTAAGTTGGGAGTTGGGGCCTCCATGGCTTGGACTTGTTTTTTCAACACATCTCACAGATGCTTGATCAGATTGAGATCTGGGGAATTTGGAGGCCAAGTCAACACCTTGAACTCTTTGTCATGTTCCTCAAACCATCCCTGAATAATTTTTGCAGTGTGGCAGGGTGCATTACCCTGCAAAAAAGGCCACTGCCATTTGGGAATACCGCTGCCGTGAAGGTGTGCACCTTCATGGCCAAAAGTTTTGAGAATAACACAAGTATTGGTTTTCACAAAGTTTGCTACTTCAGTGTTTTTAGACCTTTTTATCAGACCTTTTAACATTTATTTTTATGTTGCTATGGTATAAGGAAGTACAATTACAGGCATTTCATTGTCCACCCACCTCTTGAGTATTGGCCACAAGTTCTCAATGGGATTAAGGTCTGGGGAGTTTCCAGGTCATGGACCCACAATTTCGATGTTTTGATCCCCTAGCCACTTAGTTATCACTTTTGCCTTATGGCAAGGTGCTACATCATGCTGGAAAAGGCATTGTTTGTCAGCAAACTGTTTTTGGAATCGTTGGAAGAAGTTGCTCTTGGAGGATGTTATGGTACCATTCTGTGTTCATGGCTGTGTTCTTAGTCAAAATTGTGAGTGAGCCCACTCCCTTGGCTGAGAAGCAACCCCACACATGAATGGTTTCAGGATGCTTTACTGTTGGCATAACACAGGACTGATGGTATCCCTCACCTTTTCTTCTCAGACAAGCCTTTTTCCAGATGCCCCAAACAATCTGAAACTAGATTCATCAGAGAAAATGACTTTACCCCAGACCTCAACAGTCCAATCCCTGTACCTTTAGCAGAAAATCAGTCTGTCCCTGATGTTTTTCCTGGAGAGAAGTGGCTTCTTTGCTGGCCTTCTTGACACCAGGCCATCCTTCAAAAGGCTTTGCCTCACTGTGCGTGCAGATGCACTCACACCTGCTATTCCTGAGCATTCTCTGCACTGGTGGTGCCCCAATCCTGCAGCTGAACCAACTTAATATAAAAAAACATATAAAATAGAAAAATAATATTTGTGTAATTCTCAAAACTTTTGGCCATGACTGTACTTGGGCTGCAACAATGTTTAGGAAGGTGGTACATGTCAAAGTAAGATCCACATGAATGCCAGGACCCAAGGTTTCCCAGCAGAACATTGCCCAGAGCTTTACACTGCCTCAGCCGGCTTTCTTTCTCTCCATAGTGCATCCAAGTGACATCTCTTCCACAGGTAAATGTCGAACACGGACCTGGACGTCCACATGATGTAAAAGAAAATGTGATTCATCAGACCAGGCCACCTTCTTCCATTGTTCTATGGTCAATTTCTAGTGCTCACTTGCCCATTGTAGGTGCTTTCGGCAGTTGATAGGGGTCAGCATGAGCACTCTGACCAGTCTACAGCTACTCAGCCCCATACGCAACAAACTGTGATGCACTGTATGTTCTGACACCTTTCTATCATATTCAGCATTAACTTTGTCAGCAATTTATACTACAGTAGCTCTTTTGTGGCACTGGACCAGGTGGGCTAGCCTTGGCTCTACATGCACATCAATGAACTTTGGGCGCCCATGACCCTGCTGCTGGTTCACTGGTTGTCCTTCCTTTGACCACTTTTGGTAGGTACTAACCACTGTATTTCAGGAACACCCCACAAGACCTGATGTTTTGTAGATGCTCTGACCCAGTCGTGTAGCCATGACAAATTGGCCCTTGTCAAAGTGGCTCAGATCCTCACGCTTGCCCACTTTTCCGCTTCCAACACATCAGCTTCAAGAACTGACTGTTCACTTGCTGCTTAATATATCCCACCCCTTGACAGGTGCCATTGTAGCAAGATAATGAATGTTATTCAATTCACTCCTTCAATCGTCAGTTGTTTTAATGCTGTGGCTTATCGGTATATAAATATATATATATATATATATATATATATATATATATTATATATATATACATATCTATATAAATATACATACACACAGTGGTCGAAGTGGGGGTGTGTACAGTGGTATGCCATACCACCACTTCTGCTTTTGTTTTTACTATCAAACTATAAAATTCCATTGACTTACATTTTCCATACTTCATCTTCAACCACTGTGAATCGTCAGCGATATTTCTTGAGTGGTCAGTGATCAGATAAGGTGTATCAGATTAATACAGCCAGCCAGAGAATCAGTGAAATACACACAGATCTGGTATTGCATAATCTCTGATTTACTCAGCCCAAGACATCAGTTTTGAAGTTCAGATTATGTAGACATATCACAGTCCCTCAAGCGTATAATATATGGTGTTATGCCAACCTATAGAAAAGTACATATCTCAAGGCTAGGCAGACTAGAGGAAATAAATTAGATGTGGGTATAATGATATTTCAAAGTATTTCTAGAAATTTCGCTAATAAGTACCTTATCTATACACGCCATAAGACCTTGGGTCAACAAGTAACAGAGCTGTGTAGCTTCCATGGCACTGAGGCAGCATGTAGCAAAGTACAAATCTTCATAACTAAATAAGTGTTTTACTAAACAGAAACTGCTTAGTTTCATATGACATTCCTTCAGTACAAAGAAAATCTAACTGTCAACTCTTTTAGTATATATATATATATATATATATATATATATATATATATATATATATATATATAATATATAAGTGTCTGTCTGTCTGTGTGTGGAAAAAATAAAACCAAGCTGCAGCGCCACCTGCTGGGCAGAGTTATACACTGACCTACTAAATTCTTAGTGTGTGTGGAAAAATAAATTCAGAAAGGGCTGAAATTTGGTATACTAAGATGTTTTTAATTTGTTAATTGTTAAAAGTGTTTATAAAGATTTAAAAAAAATATATATATATTTCTTGAAGGAGAAGTGACAGTTGGGAGTGGTTGGTGGTTGCCGGGGGTGACAGTGGGGAGTGGTTGGTGGTTGAGGCCTGGGCTATGGCCCAAATGCATGACAAGAACCTTTTTAACACCTTAAGTAGCTTGATTTGACTAGAATGCATGAGTATCATGCACGGGCTAACTTGTGTGTATATATATATATATATATATATATATATATATATATAGTATTGTTATGCACGTTTTGTCGCTATCCAATAATGATTGTCGAATCCAGATGTGTGTTTCTAAAGCACAAAGTAGTTTAATAGCCAAAAGTAGCAGAATATCAATGCGAAATAAAACAAGTACAGCCGTTACTTATCGCAGGTGCTTTGGATCCAGTCTTTCAGGTCTGAAGGCTGTGGTCAAAGAAGACTGCTCACTAAGCCCAGAGCCCCTGCTTATATGCAGTCAGTGAATACAGTAAAACAATGCAGATGATGTGGCTTGCTTCTATTGGTCCAGGCTTCAGGAAGGTCCAGTGTACTGCAGGTCATAGGCCAGTTCAAACCAAAATATCCAAAGGTAGGGGTCAACTCTCCAGGGCATGCACTCCGATTTTCCCGCCACAAATCCAGTTTCAACTAGTCTATTTGCATTATACAGTCAATATCACTTTAAACATTTATTCCCTAACATCGCTAACTAGAGTATGCAATGTGCGATCTCTTCGACGAACGAACCGGACAACTGCTGATGAATAGGGGATTAAAATGATACTAAACATGACATAGTTCCTGCAACCTGAACCTTTGATCTCACTAATATGCATATAACTTAAAATACTAAACATAAATACTGCTATATTTCGACTTAAATAACTATGTGTTGCAACTACAATTAATGTATACTAATTACAAATGTGTATGTTCGTGTGAATGTGTGTAAAAGTGTAAAACCTGTTATTGCCACGTGTTGTGGCTGGATACGCCCTTCCACACCGTAGCCTGCTCTATGCATAATTTCAGACAAAGACTACCAAATCTGCTTGATATTAATTGAAATGACTTTATCCAATTTGCTCACTTCGACAGTATTTAATAAGCATGCCATACAGTACCATGCTTAGATGCAGCACCAAGCCACTGTCAATTATTTTGAAATCTACCTATGCAGGCTGCCTACATTAATGCAAGGATTCATCTTAAAGCTCTGCTAGTAAACATGCTATTCATATACCAATTGCAGACACAAATAAATAGCAACGAGAAGCACTATAAAAACTCCTTTCTTCACAGATAAAAAGCCCTGTTTAATGTGCAGATACAGGTCCATTCTGCTGCATATACAGCTCCTTTATCTCGCTGCTAAATTGTATTTGCAGGAAAACATAACATTGTGTTTGCACAGCACAGATGTTAAATAGAGCAAAGGAAATGTCAAGAAAAACATATCACTATATAGTTTTCAGTGAGACAATCTCCCAGTACAAAGTGCCAGCTATACCTGGCAGTAAAAAGACCATTTTCAGTCATGTTGTACTAAAACACATCTTATACATTTCTGTGTTATTGGAAAAAAAGGTTTATGCTGATCAGCCAAACAGACTTGTTTAAAGGGTGAGGCCTCTGAAACTTTATTATGTATATATATGCATACGATTAGAAAATTTAGATGAATTAGGTAATATCCATGATCCACCCAAACCATACCCCCAATTCACCCTTGTCATTTATAGTAAAGTCATTCCCTTTTCCGATAAGCCACACCCCTTTCATTTCCAGAAATTGGTACTGTCCCGTTAAATTGGGACTGTTGGTAGGTATGAGTATACTGTGAATAATTTTAGATAGATACTTTACCTAACTGGCCTTGAAAAAATCAGATCAGTTTGCCAGTCACCTACACACAAGGAATGCAGCCATTTTGTAGGCTAAATTATTTTTCTTGAGAATGCAGCCTTTAAATTTACTGGAGTTTAGTGATATCACTGAGGTATGAGGCATTTAGCGGTAACACCTTAATCATGAGAACAAACCTGGAAAAATGTTTTGATATGCTGTAGCAAAGGGCTTATTTTACTGAAATCATATATCTTATACCGCCAATGTTTTTTTTAAAAACAATGGGCAAAGTAAGCCCTGCTCCAGACCATCAAAGCTCTACCCATCAGTATAAATCCACCTAGACACGCCACTTCACATAACATTACATGCACTTCTAGGTAAGTCACATCCCTTTGTGTATCCTAGATTCAGGACAGACACACCAATATCAGGACTATTGGATGGTATGCCCTCTTGTGTCTTTCCTTGAATGCCAGAACAGTTTTGGCAAGTGAGAAAACCATTTAGATCTTGGTCACTGTATACTGACTTATGGCTGACTGTCTTTAACCCATAAATAATATGCCCTTTTACTTTTTACTTTTGTATCCACCTCTACTTTCAATGATTTTGAATTGCATAATCAAACTCTTCAAATGACTGTATATAAAGCTTTAGGGCTAGATTTACTAAGCTGCGGGTTTGAAAAAGTGGGGATGTTGCCTGTAGCAACCAATCAGATTCTAGCTTTCATTTATTTAGTACCTTCTACAAAATGATAGCTAGAATCTGATTGGTTGCTATAGGCAACATCCCCACTTTTTTAAGCCCGCTGCTTAGTAAATCTAGCCCTTAGGGTCTTCACTGGAAACTTTTACTGATGGGATTTTTTTTATAAAAAACTATTTATGAAAATGTCCTTTTATCATTCATTATAATATGGGGGGGTTGGAATCAAGAGCTCACAGACAAAAACCAGTTGCAACCACAATTGTCAGCTACAAATGGAATATTGAATATCAAACTTGCTCTAATCTTTATAGAGAGGGGATCTGTGACTCTGAATAATGTCCCCTCTGCCCAGCTGTAATGTATTTCTGCTTATCTGTCTATGTCTCTATCCTTTTATCATAAATGTCGCCATTGAAAGTATTTACATCTGAATGCTTGTATGCCCTAAAGTTCCCTGAACGCTATTAGTTGATATGGGTTCTATGTTGTTCCACATTTGTCTACAAAAATAAGCATAATGGGACCAAGAAAGCCTCATGAGTGTCCCATTGTTTAATTAACGATGATAGGCACCCTAACCTTGCCCACCACTCTACTGTAACAATAACTTGTTGAAATTACTCAGGAAAATCATAGGATGTTCAGGTATAATATTGCAGGAAATGTGTATGAAAATCCCAGAATCCTACCAACAGGCAAACGTTCTTTGTGTGAACTCATCAATATAGAAATTCATTTTGTTGCTCAACATCTGAATCAATGCACAGACAGTCACCTGGGCCAGCAAAGTGAGTTTCTAGCTTTTTTTAAGCTATTCTCACAGGAAATTGTGAGCATTAAAACCCTGTCCTGTACTGATGAGCCCCAAAAAGGTCAAAGCATTCTATTCATGGGACTCTGATTCTGATTCTCTGTCATTTTCTCAATACTCAATGCTAAGACATTGATTCAAAGGGCTGCAATGCAAATGTAATTTTGCAGAAGTCCCTTTAAAGGCGTTTCTTATTTGCATATTGTCGCTACGAGGTATCTGAGTGCTGCAGCTTCAAACTCAGTGACTGTTCATTGAGATTGAAATGCTATCATTCCACTAAACTATGACAACCAGTCAGCAACTACCTTTTATTTTACCAGAGAAACAAGCAGTAAATGAAAGCAAATGTCTGATTGGTTGCATTGTATAGCATTGCAGACCTTTGTGGTGCCTTATAAATACAAGATAATAATAACTAGGTACAGCACTGCATAATTGGTGACGCTATGTTAATAAAATCTGTGCGAAAATCTGTTTCAAATACAATGTTAACACTGTCCTAGAATTTGGAAATGGAATGGACGTTTCACCAGCAGAAGAGATTGATTTGGAGAAAAAGATAATCTGTAAAAAAATCTTCATTAGCATTTTGTGTAGGAAATGTAATGTTTTAGACAGTCAGCACTAGACACCTTCTGTACTATCCACCTGAGATTTTCTATATTTCTCTTTACTCTATTTTCTCATAATGATTACCCTAACGGATTCTGACAGTGCCTACAGGGAATGCCTGCAGCAGACAGAACCTTCTAGAAGGATGCACAGATTATAAACTTATATGAGTATTCATGAAGGTATGAAATCGGGATGCCCCAAATACAAACTTTAGCATTCAGGTCACAGTCTATGTGAATCTCCAGTTTCAGCTGCTTCTTCATAGTATATGGGAGGCACAGGGACACATGTCGATATTGCTGCAGTCCTGGGGTTTAACTCCTTGACCAGGGCTCTATCTGTGTGAAGTTTGTATGTTTTCCCCATGTTTGCGTGCTTCTCCTCCAGGTGCTCCAGTTACCTCCCACAGTCCAAAAAGATACTGATAATTTAACTGGCTTGTGACACAATTAACCCATAGTTGCCTACTCTCCCAGAATGTCTGGGAGACTCACGAATTTCTGGGAGTCCTCCCCAGACTCATGGAAGAACAGCACAAACTGCTGGATCCTACCCATTTCATTAGAGTAGTGAAAGGGGGTGCGTCATCGTGGCTCCGCCCCAGCTGTCATTGCCTAAATTGATGATGCCTGTTTATGGGGTGTGGCTAAAATGACACGTTTCACCAAGCCCCACCCCCACATGCCCACCTGCCCCCCAGGATCTCCCGGAGGCCAAGTCAGAAATGTTGGCAAGTATGAATTAACCACTTGTGCATGTCTCTGTGTGCAGTAGAGAATCCAACAGGCAAAGACTAATGTCAATGAGTAAAATATTCTCTGTAAAGCCCTGCATAAAATATGTAGGCATTATGTAAATAAAGGTCCATTATATGTAATATATAGTGTATAATTGTTACCATGGAGAACATCTCTGTATATTTTATGTTTATTACTCAAGTTGTATGTTTTTGTATACAAATCTTCATGTTATGTAAAGGCATATTTGTACATTGTTACCTTTGTATACATTTTCAGACTTATATAAAGCCACAATCATATTTATGCATAAATCGGAAACATCATATAAATTAAGATATAGGTCCTGATAAGACACATGGATACATGCAGTCACATTGTGTAAGTTGAATTTTACTTGGATAGTGTGTGAAGGAGCTTCCTAGTACGTGTGTAATACAGATTGTGACAGTAATGCTTTACCTACAACCAGAGGTGGAGCCAGTGAGCTGCGGGCCCCAGTGTAGGCAGGCGGGGAGGAGGTAAGCGGGGCCCCCGATCCTCTGCATTTACTATGCAGCGGCCCTATTTTCTCCATGGGCCCCATGGCACGGCACCTTCCCCACCAATGCTAGTTCCGACACCACCTACAACATGTTGTTTATCTGGAGGTTACACACCAATGCTTTGCACTTTGTGTTTGTTTAACAGATTGTTTTCGTATATTTAAGCAGTGCCTAAGGAGAAAGTCTCTGGTGTAGATGTGCACCTAGTCTTGTGGCTGCCTGATGCTGTCTTCTCATCCGTTCTATACAAACTACCATGGATATTAGTATACAGTAGCACATAGTAGTGTGCGCTATACAAGACATTTATTGTTCCTTTATATTGGTTTTCTACCTTTAGTTGATGTGATCATTATATGGGATTTAATATGCTCTTCTGCAACTGTTACTTTAGGGTTATGTTTATTTCCTATTTTGAATACAATCCTGTGTTCAGGGGATATTGTATAATTTACAAGTTGAAAGTTTTATAATAGCAGCAGCCCTGGACTTAAGTGGCATCTACTGAGTCTCAGTGTTGTTTTTTACTTTATACAGGTTTGTAAGCTCCTTCCTGACTCTTTTGGCTCATTTAAAAAAAAAACTGTTCTTTTTTTTTCACTTCTTGATTTTATTATTTTCAAATAGTTAATAAGTAGAGATGTTCACTGACCCCTGTGAACAGGTTTTGGCTTTGGATCTGGATAAGCTTCGTGTTTTGGTTTTGGTTTTGGCAACACCGCCCTCGTGTGTTTTGTATTGGGTTTTGGATCTGTAAAAATGCTAAAATATGCTAAAATCAATGCTCTTTTTTGTTCCTACATTATTATTAAGCTCAATAACTTTAATTTCAAGTCATATGCAGTCACTTTTGACTACCTTACAGGTCACAATATTATTTTCATACACTTTCAAACAAAGACTGCAGATTTAGAAGACCAAGCCAGCCCTAATAATTCTATTTCAGCAATGACAATTAGCAATGGAGCTCTCCGGAATATCACTGTAGAATTTAAAGAACACTGCTACCCCTCCTCTTTCAATTCTACCTATGTTGCTGCCCAACTGCTCTACAGACTGTGCTACCCCTTCTGTGTCCCTCTGTGAAATGGTGCTGGATCGCCGTGGAGGGCGGTACTTTTAGAATCCAAAACTCACGAGATCCGACGACATAACAATGACGTTTTGCCTCATTTTCAATTCCGAAAAAGCGCGAAAGCCGGCTCGGCTCGCTACTCAGATCTGCTAAGTTCGGGTATGTTCTGTTCTCGGGGAACCGAGCCTGAGCATCTCTATTATTAAGAGTTACGTTGTAAGACACTACTGAATGCCCTATACTCCATAAACAACAAACATAAACAACTCTGTGTAATGATTTACAGACATGACTCTAAAGCAGAAAGCTAACAGTAAAAGGCAATGTATTTACAAAAAATATCAGGGGACCATGTATATGCCTGTAAGTCAAAGTTATCTGGAGGTCGGAACCATCCTCTAATCACCTGAGGCCTTCATGCAACGTGGAAACCACAGCTTTTCACTATTGTAGTATGAAATGTTGCTGTCTCTCAACACCTGCTGTCTGAGTCAACGACATTGGTTGCCTCATTCTAAGGGGAACTCCTGTCATGTATGAGAGTACAGAGAACATGCGTGCATTGAAGAGAAGAACTGAACACAATGAGGACAGTGTAGTGACACAGTATATGGAGCAGATATAGTTTATGCTGGGTTCCCACCTGCTTGTTAACCTACCGACCTGCTTGTGCACGCAATGTAACATGATGCTTCTTAACATACCTGGCCCCCTTTTTGATCCTCTTGTAAGAGCCCTGCAATATCATGTTGGCCACCACTGATATATCTTTGCATTTTTTTGCACTGCTGGAATTGGACATACTCAACTGTGGCTGTTCAGACCTGCAACTTCTTAGTACTTACACCTGAAGAGGTGTGACGGGGAGGTAAGGGGTGTTCTAATGTAGGCAATGTACTCTGAGGGCTTGTTTGAGCAATTGTGTACAGATTCAGACTGGGACATAGACGCAGGTATGGCTAAAAAAGCAGTTTTCTTTGCGGGTGACCAGGGGCAGATGGAAGTAGCTGATGACAATGATGGCGAACACTCAAACTAGCGAACAGCTTGTAATTAGAGGTTTGTGAATGACTCACAGACACTTATTGAGACTTAATCGCCTGGTCATAGATTAGGATTGGCCGAGAGTGTTGTGACAAAGATAAAAAAATGTTTCCTTTTTTTCTGGCAGTTGCCCTTGTTTTATTAATTAAGTTATTCAAGTTTAAACTCGACTCAGCAGCCTATTAGGGAAAAAATGCAGGTGGCCCAGTGACCCGGCCCATTGTACCCCACTATGGGCCCTGCCTGGGGGCAGATGCCCCCCTCTCCCACAGCCCAGCCTGCCCCTGGCTTCCACCCTGATTCAGGGCCATAGTGTCATGAAAGCGGACTATGAGCAGTGATCAGGGGTTGAAGTCCTGGGGAGGGGAAACAAGGGAGTCTTGAAGGCAGAGTAGGGTAAAGCCCCAGAAAGAGCCTATTTGTGCTGTTTTTTTTATATGGATTTCCCATTGAATGTTAGAATCAGGGTATGTTTTCAGAACACTCCTCAGAAATAATTGAGGTCACTGTAAGGGAAACACAGTTGCAAGGAAATGATTTGCTGCTATAATTGTTCTTACTCACTAAATAATGTATTAGGATTAGACATGGTACACTGGATAATATAAATTATTAAGTTAAATCTGACACACGACTGCAAGTTATACTTGAACTTTGTTATTATGTAAGACTTTCCTGTTAAGATTCGCTCTGTGAATTGTACTTTATCATTCTATTAGACGATCATTTGTAATTTGTGTCGCTGTCAAATGGAAAATGTGAAGTCAGTGGAGGGTCACATAAATCCTCTTCTCAGCTGCTTTGTGTTTCTGATTTAGTTTTTCATTGAAACTACCCAGAAAATAATGTGTAACGCAACCAGCGTCTGTAGATTTTCAGTAGATGCCACTTAACTCCATAGTGTCTTTCTTGTTGCTATCATAGGGTATCCGTGGCCTTATCAGTAAGGGAGCCGGCATGCCCTGACATGTGTGAGTGATAGATGTTTCAGCCAACATGGTATGTTTACAATTATACAGGGGCTGGCACCTTGCAAACCATGCTATATAGTCACAAATCATCTAGTTTAAACAAATTACCTAGAAGACCTGAAACCAATTGATACTAAACAATCTGTCTCTAGTTGTTCCATAGAAAGTTCTGTGATGAATTAAAAATGTTGGCAAACTGAATTGAGAGTTTTCTTATCACTATTCATGTTCAGATTTAGTCAGATCACATATTCATTAAGACACATATCTAAGCATAAACCTGCTGTTGAATCCAAGTCTAAGGGCCTGATTCACTAAGGACAGCTAAGTAAAAAATTGAGTAAGTAGTTTCCTGGACAAAACCATGTTACAATGCAAGGGGTGCAAATTAGTTTTCTATTTTGCACATAAGTTAAATAGTGACTGTTTTTTCATGTAGTACACAAATACTTGATAAATTATTTGTACACTGAAATTTAAAGTTGATATTTGTGTGCTACATGAAAAAACAGTCTGTATTTAACTTATGTACAAAATAGAAAACTAATTTGCACCCCTTGCATTATAACATGGTTTTGTCCAGGAGACTACTTATTCAATTTTTTTACTTAACTTTCCTTAATGAATCAGGCCCTAGGTGTGCTCTGCTCTAACAGACAATACACCCTCAGTATACGTCCAATACATATGTGGAATATAAAGTCCCAAAAGAATGCACAGAAAATAATATATATTCAATTAATGTCACCTGTTAATAATATTCATTTTTCCCCACAAAATACATTTATCAGGATGTTATTAATGTCTACTGTACATAAAATGCATTTTTCAGTTGCTCCTTATCGGAAACACATGTTCTAGCGGGCATCCGCGACCATCATTACTGGTAATTGGCACTTATACCTGCCTTGTAGCTGGTGCAAGTGATACAACAGAATAACACGTACATTTGAGACCTATGTGGATACACCCAGTCTCCTCCCTGTTAAGATCGTAGGCTGTGTATTAAGGGTTCTTTGTGTTAAAAAATGAATTGGATGTTGCTGCGGTCACTGACACATCGTCCGGTCCTGGTCATGTACATAATGATTTTACTGAAGTGTTTAACTGAATATTGTCACCGTGATTTATTTTATGCAACAAGTTTCCAAGTTAGGGGTTAAGATAGAAAGTGAATGGCAGGCCTAGAGATTTGCTCTCTAGAAATGCTTTGTGTTTGGTGGCGGATTTACTCTCAAGGTCAGGGCCAGTGATGTCACAGCCACTCAACTGACTGCAATCTAAGCTTTATGAATTTAATCAGATCCAATTAAGACACTAAGGGGGGAAAATACTAAGCAGGGGTTAGTATGCGGTTTGCAAACTGCCACACATTGATTGTGCTTTTCAGATCCAAACCACAGTAATCCCTATTCTGCATTTTAGAGGCTGAAAATTTAAACCGCATCTGATGTGTGACAGTCTGCAAACCCATAAACCGCATGCGGTTCAGGCCAAACCGCAGGCTAAAACTGGATATGTAGCAACTGCACCTAAAAAAAATGTTTTGCTGGCTCTTGGATTTGACTGTCTTGCCCATATATTCTACGTAATTTTGATCCCTCTGGTCAAAACGGATTATTATATTCCTAAAGATATACAGAGTGCATTACAGTGGTAGGCATGGATTTGCCATAAAGCAGATCTCAGGGTCATGTGTTTATTTCTGTCCAGGACACAAATTCTGTGGAGTTTGTATATTCTCCCTATGTTTGCGTAGGTTTCCTACAGGTGCTTCGGTTTCCACCCACAAGAAAAAAACATGCTGGTAGGTTAAATGGCTGATGAAAATGAACCCTAGTGCCTGTGTGTGTGTGGCAGGGAAACTAGACCGTAAGCTCCAACAGGGCAGGGACTGATGTGAGTGATTAAATGCTCTCTGTACAGCGTTGCACAATATGATGACTATATAAGTGATAACAATAATGATATTAAAAATCCAAACATATTGGTCTCATGATGACAAAGACCACATTCCCATTGCCTATTATATCACTTGAATGATGGACATTACAACACTGATTGCTGCAGACCCCCCTATTGTCCACCATTGCCATGCTATACACGAATGCATAACAGATCCAAAAGTCTTCGCCAACATGGAAAATGTCTTTAGCTATCTTTTGGAAACTAGATAAAAAAAATAAAATCTCTGTAAGTAGTGAAAGTCTTCTGAGCTATTGATCATTGAATTTGAGTCTTTCTGCTCAATCTTTTGCCCTCCAGTGTTTCCCAAAGGCAGTGGGATGTATAATAACGGTGCTATCTTTCTTCCACTGTTGTTATCATAAGGCTACAGTCAGTCCTTGGAATCCCAAGAGTTACAATGCATTGTGTTCAGTAACATTTAAACAATGGCTGTGCTCTATTGTATCATGGCTTTGTCTTTTATAACCTCTAAAACACTTTAGAAATAGGAAAAAGTTACAGAATAACTTTCGCAGCAGCTGACTGGTGTTCTGTTGCGGGCAGTTGTGAGCTGAATACAGTACACGGAAAAGTTGTTTCAGATCAATGCGCTGCTTTAAAGGGAAACTAGCTAAACCTGTAAAAATGAAGAAAGCTGAAATAATTAGTAGTTCATCAAACAGACTGACTTCCATATGTACTTTTCAGACATATTTTTCTACCATTAGGTAGAGTTGGATATTTTTGTTGTTGTGGACAAGACATAAAGCTACCATTATATCCAATGCAAAGAGCATATATATCATATCTATCTATCTATCTATCTATCTAGAAAGCTAAAGAAGATAAAGTTGCAGGATGTTATTTCTAAGGCTGTAAAGTCATCTGAAGGTACACATTCCCCTAACTGTGCAGCTATTGTCTTACTATTTGCAAACCGAGTTCATCTGGATTCAATTGTTCCAACTTGTGTTTGTTTTCAATGTCTCAGTAATGTTTGAAGCATAGATAGAAGTGTAGGTACTTGCAAAAAATGAGGACCCTTGATATCAATAAAATACAATATTTGTGTATTATAACTCTTATGAATCCAAGAAGTGAGTGGAACCTTATGACCCGTAACTTTGTATTGCAAGCTTAAATGTTCTAAACAAAATATGAACCAACAGCTCATTGTACCAGATATACTAATATTTGTTCCAGCAAGGATAAATGCTGACATAATTTATAAAGTATATTAATATATATATATATATATATATATATATATATATATATATATATATATATATATATATATATATATAAAATTATTATTATTATTATTATCATAGATTTATAAGGCGCCTCAGTGATCCGCAGCGCCGTACAGTAGGGAATACAATTCATACATAGAATGGACATACAAGGCAGACAAAATAAATGCAGACATAAAAACAAAGGGTTTGAAAGACCTTGCTCATTAGAGAGCTTACATTCTAAGTGGAAGAGGGCACAGCCAGGGCCGGATTAACCTGAGATCTAACTGGGCTACAGCCCAGGGGCCTCGGGCATCCAGGGGGCCCTTGACATCGCTCAGCTGTATTTTCGATCGGTGCGGGGGCGACCCCGGCCCGATTAATGCTATTGAGCCTGTCACTGCAGTCCTTCCGCGGTGCTCATTAATCTCCTTACTGAGAAGATCTTGTGAGTCTCACTCTCACGAGATCTCCTCAGTAAGGAGCTTGCAGCGCGCCCGGAGGGACTGCAGTGACGGGAGAACAAAATGAGGTAAGTGCTTGGGGTGGGGGGTGGCGGGCGGCCCTCAAGGGGGGTCTCACAGGGGGGGCCTCATGGGGAAATGGAGGCCCCCTTAGGCCAGGGACCTCCATTCCCTTAATCCGGCCCTGGGCACAGCTGAAACAAGACGAGCAAATGTGGTTCAGAGTGGATATTGGGACAGTTGTGAGGGTACATTAGTGTGAATAGTGTTATCAGAGGTCAACCCTAAAAAGAGGTGAATTTTCAAAGAGCGTCTAAAGGTTGGAAGGCTGTGGGAAAGTCTATATACATCTCTCTCTCTCTCTCTCTCTGTATATATATATATATATATATATATATATATATATATATCTATATATCTATAATATAAAAGCCTAGCGGCGTGTGTTAGTCTGTGTGTGAAAAAAAAAAAAACAAGCTGCAGCGCCACCTGCTGGGCGGAGTTATACACTGACCTACTAAATTCTTAGCATTATCTAATATATAAAAGTAAAAGCCTAGCGGCGTGTGTTAGTGTGTGTGTGTGTGTGTGTGGAAAAAACTATTTTCTCAGAAAGGGCTCATCCAATTGACCTGAAATTTGGTATACTGACATTATTAGACAAAAAATTAGAATAGTGAAGTCAGTTAACTTCCATCATCCCCCCTTCCCCCCATGGGAGGGGTAGTAAAGGCTAAATTTACGAGTTGAGGGCTCAAACTCATTTTCGTGAGGTAATTTTACCTCATGAACACACATTAAAAAGGGCGCTTGCGTTGGGAAGTAACGCTCTTCCCCTGAGGAGGCCTGGGCTAGGCCCAAATGCATGACAAGAACCTTTTTAAGACCTTAAGTAGCTTGATTTGACTAGAATGCATGAGTATCATGCACGGGTTAACTTGTGTATATATATATATATATATATATATATATATATATATATATATTAGGGATGTTCACCGACCCCCATGTTTTGGTTCTGGTTTTAGATCTGTATTAACTTTGTGTTTTGGGATTGATTTTGCCAAAACCGCCATCACGTGTTTTGCGTTTGGATCTGTGTTTTTTTGCAAAAATTGCTTAAGAATGCTAAAATCATTTCATTTGGCTCTTTTTTTGTTCCTAAGTTATTAACTTCAATAACATTCATTTACAGTCAATTCCAGTCAATGTTGAACACCTCACAGGTCACAATATTATTTTCATCCAGTTTAGGCCAAAGCCTGCAGCAAGCTGGCTGGTTACTAAGCGACAGGGCAACGGCACAAACACAAGGCAGTTTATATCACATCTAGTAAACATTGCCACTTATGGAATCCAAAACCTGCGAGATCTGACGATGCGACAATGACGTTTTGTCTTGATTTCAGTTACGAGGCTTTGTACTCGGACTTGGGATATTTGGAGGGGCTCGGTTTTAGAAAAACGAGCCTGGGCATCCCTAATATATGTATGTGTGTGTATATATATATATATATATATATATATATATATATATATATATATATATATATAAAATATAAATATATATATATATATATATATATATATATATATATATATATAACAAACAGTAGCTAAGATACACAATGGTGCGTAACTCAATAATGATTAATTGTCCAGATAGTCCATAGTTTATAAACACTTGCCAATGTGCAGGGTTGACTGACCCTTGCTAGATGTACACCCCTATACCTGGGAGTACACAGACATTACTTTCCACAAATTAATCTAACAAAACAATTT
>NC_134406.1:33298701-33463701 GCF_038048845.1 Mixophyes fleayi
AGCTGAGAGTTTTCCAGCGGGTTGAAAAGTGGAGATGTTGCCTACAGCAACCAATCTGATTCTAGCTTTCATTTTGTAGAATGTACTAAATAAATGATAGCTGGAATCTGATTGGCTTCACAAACCCGCCGGAAAACTATCAGCTTGATACATTTACCCCCAGAGAAGTCTATTTAAGGGGAGTATATTTCAGTATATAGCAGAGAGCAAGTTAGAGGATTACTGACTTTTATGTATGTTTTATCTATGTTTTCATATTACTACCAGGTTAACATTACTGCATACAACATTTTGTTTTGGCATGTAAACCAGATATATTTTGTGGTGCAACATTATTATATTGTTGTATGGTATCAAATGTATTTTCAGCTTGGATATTATAAGAAAGTAGGATTCCCTATTGGTGAGATATAACAGGGACAAGGGGTGCGCCATAGTCACATGACATGGTCCAGTATTACCAGAATATATCAACCATCACCCAAAACTGCCTTGATGCCACAAATAACCTTCACCAACATTTAAACAGCCAAATGAGGACACTGGACATTATAATCCAGCACACTTTTGGTTGTATTTAGCAGCAGCATTTCAACTTAAATTAGACACATCTTACACACAGCTAAAAGTAACACATAGGGCTAGATTTACTAAATAGCGGGTTTGAAAAAGTGAAGATGTTGCCAATAGCAACCAATCAGATTCTAGTTATCATTTATTTAGTACATTCTACATAATGGCAGCTACAATCTAACTGGTTGTTATAGGCAACATCTTCACTTTTTCAAGCCCGCCGTTTAGTAAATATACGCTATAACATTAAAATAACAGACTATGTACAGTGGATAATAGTACAATGAATTTAGGAGACTTCTTTCAGAGCCAAGTGGTGAATGTATTCATACATGTGTATATTAGAGATGCTCAGGCCCGGTTTTCTGAAAACCGAGCCCACCCGAACTTAGGGGATCCGAGTAGGCTCGCGAGCCAACTCGCTACTTTCGCAAATCTTCGGATCTGAATCGAGGCAAAACCATACTTGCCAACTCTTCCGGAAAGTCCGGGAGACTCCCGAAATCCGGGTCAGTCTCCCGGGCTCGCGGGGGAGCTGGCATTTCTCCCAGATCCAAGATTTCACAGAGAATCGCGTCATTTGACGCGATTCTCGGTGAATCACGCCATTTTGGAGGGTGGGAGGGGGCGGGACGAGGCCAATTGCCTCATTTTGGCCCAGCTCCCCACGACGTACAGCTTGGTTTTGCGGGGGGCGGGGCCAAAATGACGCGATTGGCCTTGCCCCGCCCCCCGCAACGTACAGCTTGGTTTCGTGGGGGGCAGGGCCAAAATGATGCGATTGGCCTTGCCCCGCCCCCTCCCGCCCTCCAGTCACGCCCCCAACTCCCGGAAGCAAGTTTCCGGGAGTTGGCAAGTATGGGCAAAACGTCATTGTTGCATTGTCGGATCTCGCGGGGTTTTGGATTCCAAAAGTACCTCCCTCCCCAGGAGATTCAGCGCCATTCCTCACACAGAAACAGGGGTAACAGTGTTCTTGTCACTCTCCAGTCTCCAGTGACATTGCTCAGTGCCACTGCTCACACAGTAACAGGGGTAGCAGTGTTGTTGTCACTCTCCAGTCTCCAGTGCCATTGCTCATATAGAAATAGGAGGGGTAGCAGTGATCTTGTCACTTGACAAAAATTGACTGGAAATGATTGGAAATTGATGTTATTGAGGTTAATTATAATGTAGGGATAAAAAAGAGACAAATTATGTGATTTTATTAAAAAAAAATAGGGATTTTAGAAAAAAATCCGGGGTCCAAAACCAAAATGCGCGAGGGCGGTTTTGCCAAAACCAAAACACAAAGTTAATCCAGATCCCAAACCAAAACCAAAACACGGGGGTCTAGTGTATATATTAGATAATTAGAATATATGGACTGGGGCATTTTGACCCAAAATAGTGACAGTCACTGAATACAGCCCTTTTTCTCTTGATATATTATTTTTTTCTTTTTCATCAGAGAGATTCTATGAAGAACATGAAAACATAGTTGATATACTATCCAATTGGCCAAGAGACAGCGAAAACAAAATTCACTTTCAAAAGAAAAATGAAAAAAATGCTGTTTTTAAAAATCCTCAGGTGAGTTCACAAACGGGATTTAAAGGATGTGAATGGGATTTTACATGAAAGTATTTAAAAGATGAGCACAGGTAGTGCAGAACCGGTCTCTAAAAATATTATATTGTATAGTATTCTTTTTTGGAGGAATTATTACATCCATAAATCCCTCTATCTAGCTTATGAGTATCAATTAATATGTGGAAGAAAATTGTACAGTGTAACACCTGACCTTTTTGTTGATCTTTGCAAATCAAAGATGCTTTGTTTTCGACACAGCCCAAAAACACACTGGTAGGTTAATGTTAGTGTGGTAGAGAATTTAGAGTGTAAGTGTAACCTAATAATTAGAGACATTTCATACTTGTTTGGTGAAGAAAGTTCACAAAAAGTTATTGGCAAATAAAAAGCATTACCAAGCAGCTATCAGTCATTCCAAAAGCCAGAATTATGGAAACCCAAATATATTCGGACACTTCTAGACACCGGTGCCCCACTCTCCCCTGTTTGGCTCAACATATGGGGCTCGCCCAAAAAGGCGGTGCCTTATATCGCATAACTAACGGGGAGTGTTGCTAACAATGAACCTCCCTATTAAGGGGAGAGTCCCCCAGCACCTCCCAAATGAGTCATTTATGGCTGCTGTTTGGCATGCTTCTCCGCCACCAAGACCCTTCTGAAAGAACAATGATGGCAAACAACAATTCAACTAGAACAATAAAAAAATGACCCCGGTGGGCATGAAATTGCCAATGGCAAGAGAGTGAAACTAACCTAATCCTATCCTTATAAACCCTCCCCAGTTTAGGCCATCCCCAAACACCCTTACCGATTGGCTGGCCATTTTAAGTGTTTTAAAACCGCCAAACATCACCAGCAGTTTTACATTGAACCCTCAAACCGCCCTATAGTAAATATGCCAAGAATTACTGTTCCAAACCGCCAGAAATTGATGCCGATGCGGGGCGGATAGTAGCCGCTGAAGAAAGCGTTGTTTGATACATTTACTCCAAGATGTTATAGAAGTGAAATGCTAATTACTGAACGATTTTTGCGTCTGGCATTTGAATGCATACATTTTTATCATGCTGCCTTTAATTTACATAGAAATGTGACCTCTCCCAAATAAAAACAAAGGACTGTGTCACAAAGGCCAACTATAAGAAAAACACTGAGGTAATGAAACAGATTTCTGATTAGAGATACATTTACATGTTAAAATATTGCATACATGACCACCAACTGTGCAGAAGCAACAATAGACCAAGATTACAGTAAACCTCTGAAGCTACAAAATCTCTCTAAAACTGAAAAGTGAAACATACAATGCTGTATGATTGTAATGGCAAGCAATGCCACAGTGAACGTCTGTCAGGTTCTAGTCAAGCGTCTCATTAGTAAAGTAAATAAATTAAGATACAAGTACTTTCAATATATATTAACAATAGGCACAGGCTGGAAGACTAAATAAACAGCTGTCTGCTTATGATGAATTCCACCTGTGGTGTTAGAAGCTGTATTGTACAGAATTTAGAGAATAACATTCAGTGACTAAAATCAGAACCATGCAAAAAAAAATGCAATGAGTAACAGATGAGTACTACTATTTACCGGGGACACGTTATTCTATGTCATACTGTTGTAAAGCTGAACAGCGTTTGGTGATATAAAGTATTTATAATATACGTCACTTGGCGTCACCCCACCACCAGCAGCTGATAATGGTCCTTTCATTTTCCTTGGCACTTACCTATCTGATGATACTGTGCTGATCGAGCAGTGCATTGGTACTAAAGGTAGTTTGCAAAATGCACCCCTCTCACAATGAATATGCCATATGGGGTTATTTCTTGGCAAATGCATTGACTTCTGGGCCAAGAGTCTGCAAGGATGCAAAATATTCCATCTATTAATGCAAGGAGATGCGTAGATCTAGGGTGTCCCTTGCTAAATGTGGGCTAGGTGTGTTAATGCACTCAGTTACTTCCACATGCAAAAAAAAGCTGATTTTGTTCACTGGGACAAAATTAAATAAATGAGATACAAAGTATGAAGAAGTGGTGTATACAGGGCTGCATTCAGAATCTGTGGGGCCCAGTACTAAGTAATCTGGCAGGGACCCGCCTTCCCCATCCCATTTGCCGTACTTGACCCCCCCTCTGCACAGCACATTCCCCCTCTCCCTCATCAAAGTAAATGCCCCCCTTCCTCATCACAGTACATGCCTTCTCCCACTTCCTCATCACAATAAATGTCTCCCCCCTCTCCATCACAGTAAATGTCTCCCCATCACAGAAAATGCTCCGCCCCTCCATCATAATAAATATTCCGCTCCCCCCTTCCGTATCACAATAAATTCTCACCACCCTCCCCTATCATAATAAATGTTCCACTCCCCCCTTTCCCTATCATAATAAATGTTCCACTCCCCCCTTTCCCAATCATAATAAATGTTCCACTCCCCCCTTTCCCAATCATAATAAATGTTCCACTCCCCCCTTTCCCTATTATAATAAATGCCCAATTAACGTACCTTATTCGTGAAGCGATGACCTGGCTCCCTGGTCCCGGCAATGAGCGCCGAGCGAGGGACAGGAAGGTGGTTGGTCAGACTAATGGGCCCAGACAGCCCATGGGGCCCAGACAGATGGAGGTGTCTGTCCGGGCCCCTTACAGCTGTACTGCCCATACCTCCCCCCTGCCCTGATCGCAGCCCTGGGCATGTATAGAGGAATATTTTTATTTTATCAGTGGTTGCAAAGCAATTATTTCATATGCAAAATGACATTTCCACATATTCAGATATAGTGAAAATCTATAGCTTCATTGGGATACCCTTTAACACAAAAGTGCCACATAATAAAGACAGTTCTAAGGACATGAATTAGACAAAGCAGTATTTTAAGAGAAAAATGGTAATGTTTACATTAATGAATTTTAGATACTTGAGCTATTATAGATATATTATTTACCTTAATTTGATATTTCTAGCACATTAATAGGTATGTTATATTAGATTTTTTTATTTAAAAAAAAACAATAATTTTTGAGTATAATCTCCTTCAATAAATAATTATATCTATCATTTTGTCTCTTGTGATTGTTAGATTGAAAAAAATCTATAAAATAATAGAAAAATAACAGAAAATAAATAATAATATCAAAATCTTCAATGATGTTTGAAGTTCAGGGTCAGGTTTTTCTAGCCTCAAGGTATTTTTGGGAAACGGGGAAAGTGTAGATAAGATGTAGATTGTACAATTAAAGGTCAATAGGTTGAAAAATTTGCCTTGTGTTCTTAGTGGTCTCTCTATTTGATTACGCTAGGCTCCGCTCCAGAACAATATAAACAGTAGACTAGAGCATAATAAAAGCATGATGGTATAATTACAACTCTAAATATTTTCTTTCTGTGCCTATAATACACTGTTGGCCACTGCAGCTTCATACACAGTACAGCTTCTCCAGACATATTCATATACCACCCAGAAGCTAGATTCTTAGCACAGTATAACTTACTGAGAATGCTACTCCTTGAGAAACACAGACTGCTGCTTCTGCATTGTATTAATGGTCATTTTATTAATAGCCCCAACACTGGAGGTCATTTACAATGTGCGTCCGAAGAACACTGCAAAATACCTTGGTTTTACATTGATGGTCCACCCAGCACAAATAGAGATTTACACCTCCTCTATATACTCGGGAACTTAAAGCGTGTCTGTATGGCCAAAATATTTAGACAGTGCACTGTGGTAACGTGGAACCATCACATCAAAATCCAACATCCTATACCAGTGGTTCCAAAACTGCGTGCCGCGGCTCCTTGGGGTACTGCTGCGATTTCATAGGGTGCCGCGACCAGGGCCGGTGGTAAGCAAGGCAGGGGACTACTTGGTAATTATTTTGGCTTAGGCATGCCTTGAAAAAATTATGGAGACCCTAAGAGTGCCTCGGACTGAGAAAGTTTGGGATCCACAGTCCTAAGTCCTTAGTACCACCTGTTCCAATTAAATAAAAATGATAAAAATGGATGTTTTTCTCCTAAAATTTTCTTTACTTTAGCCATATTAAAGGTTTTTATAAATCTCAAGAGTGATGAGGCATTGGTCATGTTTTTATTACATGTCACTTTTCTATGTGCACAGTCTTTTATTACATTGCACCTAGAAATACGACTCTCCACCACAGGTCTATACTTGGTGGAACCCGGTCGGAGGAGACACTCATTTGCAGGCACATTCCCCACCTGTGATAAAACAGTCTACATGTACGGTGTAATGCTTAAAATAAATAAAAGAGTTAAATAACAGACATGAAGCATGCTCGTGGTCTGCCTGTTATAGTGGAAACCACGAGACTCAATCTCCGCCAATGCTGAACTGGTGTGTAATGGAATTCCTTTCAATGAGGAGGAATAGCCAGCAAGGAATGACCCTGAAAATGAGTCCTCTCCACCCCATTATCTTATTACAATCATTTCGCTCTGCAAAAGAAAACCTTGTGTTTGTACACAAAGCTCAGCAATGTGCCTACTCCATATTTGGCTAGGAACACCTTCACTCCATCCAGCTCCTTGTATTTGCAAACTTCAGCCCTTTCACAACGGCAGTCATAATGCTCTGCAAAGCTTTGGCCCCTTGCGGAAATCTAGGTTCACTTGCGAAAATCGTTACATACTGCTAGGCCAAAGGCGCTATTGTCCTGCCACTTTCCGCTTTGTAACCGACCTCCACTGTATTTTGACCTTCATCCTTTAGATATCTAACTTTACATTTGGGGACAATATGTTATTGTAAATGTTGTTTGTGGCTATGTTTACATTTTGGAGGGTAAGGGGGAGTTGTCTAGGGCTCTGTCTGGTGGTCAAGATCTTAATCCATCTCTTCTTTCCATGTATATTCAGTCTTCCCTTCATTTTGGCCTGAAGCTTAGGCTGCTGTGCGGATGTTGTTGGTGCTATGAGGGGCATGATTAAGTATTTATAGGCAGCTATCAAATTTCCTGCTCCATCAGAGCACAGAAAGTCAGACTCAGTGTTACTCTGTAGCCCACTGAGAAGTGAGAACCAGGCAGCACGGTCAACTAAATTATATGGATTTATACAACTGCTTTTTATGAAATGATTGTTATTGTATCTTCTGGAAGGTGAAGGTGATTGTTGTTATTGTCATTGTTGTCATTGTCATTGTCATGTTTGTGACTGACAAGTCAACGTTCAGCATGTCTCATATAAATACATGTTTTGAGAGAACTTATATTAAGCCCAACTATTCCTGTAAGAGTTATAAGCCAGAGAAATATGATTTACTAGGAAATAGAGTTTAATTTAAAGTCAGACCAAATGTTTTGTGTTGTATGATCTTTAAAAGATGATGTTGGAGAGTTCAATTAAACATCAAATATGTTAAAGTTATGTGGACATCAAAGAATGTCCACAGAGTAGGACCTACTAGGACGTTAATTTGTTAGGAAATGGCTAATGTAAAATAAGCCCGCTGCTTAAAAGCATCTTGCTTGTTACTGATTGTGAAACAGAAATATATGATCGAGCAAGGGTTCAAATGTCAATATGCATGGCCAAGCATAAGCATCCTCTTCTCCACAGCTGTAAATCATTGAACATCATGGAAATGTAATTATGTCCCTTATTGAACGAATGGAAGGAGAACAACTGAGGCCATGCAAGAAATATATTGTGACTTCCGCCATCAAATTATATACTGCATGTTTTCTTTTACTTTCCCTGCCCACCATACATGAAGACTGATTAAAGAGTATGTAAATAGCACTTAAAGTAATATATTCATGTAGACTGACTGTAGACTGAAGTAGTCTAATATACATTTTTTTTTATAAATCTACATGTTTACTCTTTGTGTAGTTCTTTGACGTTTGTATTACAATTATGATCCAGCAATATTTAGTTCTGCCTTATTGGAGGAGGTAAGAAAATCTACCATAAAATGTTCATTGGGCCTGAATCATTAGGAAAAGTAAGGCAAAAAAATGAGTAGGTTTTCTCCTGGTCAAAACCATGTTACAATGTAAGGGCTGCAAATTAGTTTATTATTTTGCACATAAGTTAAATACTGGCTGTTTTTTCATGTAACAAACTAATACTTGATAGTTTTTTTTTTACACTGAAATTTAAAGTTGATCTAGAACATGCCCTACCCCAACTACAAATCTGCCATCACATTTTAAATTTAGGTCCCCCTCAAATGCAACATGGTTTTGCCAAAGTGCAAAGTTACTCATTTTTTTTGCTTTAGTTTCCTTAATGAATGAGGCCCATTATGTTTTCAGCTAACAGAATAAAGTGAAAAATGTGCAAAAAATGTTTTATGTTGGCCTGGCATGGCTTTAAATGTATGCACTGTTTTTTTTATATGGCGTATAAGAATGGCAACCATATACCTGGAAAAACTGGGCGAATCCAGAGAGACAGTCAGCTTGATCCTTTCTGCATAGGTGCTGACTGGCAAATGTTAGCCCGGGAAACTCATTTCAGCAGCCTATTTGGAACATTTTAAAGGAAAAATGCAGGTAGCCCAGCCCAAAGTTTCCCACTATGGAACTGACACAAAGGGGGACGATGCCCCCATGCCCCCCAGCCCAGCCAGCCCCTGTTGCTGTACAGACTTCAATAGAACACTGTGTAGTATATACAGGATATGACTGTTTTTTTCATGTAGTACATGATAGCTTATTTGTACACTGAAATTTAAAGTTGATATTTGTGTGCTACATGAAGAAACAGTCAGTATTTAACTTATGTGCTAAACAGAATACTAATTTGCACCCCTTGCATTGTAACATGGTTTTGTCCAGGAGACTTTAATAAGAAGTTTCTTAAGTTAAGATCCTTAATGAATCAGGCCCATGGTCGGGAATTGAACTCATGACCCCAGTGCTGTGAGGCAGAAGTGCTAACCACTAAGCCACCACGCATTTTCGTGTCTGTATAACTCTTGCCGGCTTTGTAGTCATCGGAATAATGACTACCACCGCTCACTGACTCCCAATATATCCTTCAAGTGCAGCCTCTGTACCATTTCTGCTGGCAAATTATAGAGGGGCTAAGTTATTTACATTTAACAGTATGTCGGTAGCCAGCAGCCTTCTACCGACCTTAAAAGCATAGCAAGATGTCAACTTTATGTTGTGTAACATGTAAACTAATTAGCCCTTGTTTATATATTGGAGCAGAAAATGACTCATGGTAAATCTGTGTGTTTGCGTGGGTAGCTATTCATTTCATCCTCATCAGTCACTTTGCTACACTCCATTAGTAATGTCTAAAATACATTTACACACGGTAAAACTCCATATACAACATATTATTCAAGTGGCTTGTAATAGCTATCTCTCTAAACAAGCATCTTACCTGTATACACAATATAAACCATTACAGTTCTATTTTCTCTGACGTGTGGATTACATCAAAGGATCAACTGCTTCTCTTGCACAATTTTAAATCTTAACTAAACAACTCTTAAACTATAAAGCATCATATATTCATTACTGGAGCAATACATGCCTAAAATATCCCAGAACTTATTAATAAAATGTGATATTATTCAAGCAAATATTAAAAAATGGACAATTCACTTAATTGTTGCTCTAAGCAATAACATGATTATGCATTATATCATTTTGGGAGAACTAAATATAGAGCAAAGTAAGCAATATATTTAGATAGTGATATTTGTATGGAAGCTATTTCATACTTAGTTCGCCTCATATACAAAGCCAAACTGGGATTCCGCAGCGCAGTTCATTTCGCGCATATTTATGGACATAGATAGGTGCGCGTCCGCATCCTGGGTTTTGGAATTGTACATTATAGAAAGAAAGAAACAAGCTGTACAAGTTTCTGGCAAATTACTGAAATAGTACACATTACATTGGGGTGTTTTAGCTAAGAAAAAATATTTTTTCTTAGCTATCCTCCTACGAATCATTATCTTCGTTTCAATAGCTCTCTGTTCGACAAACACCCAAGGCTGCCAGACACAGACACGGTCAATCGGCTACACAGACACAGACTCAAAGCTCTCAGCATGTCACGTGATGGCAGAGGGGGGAGAAGGAGGATGTCACAGTGCAGACTGAGCTCAGAGGGGTGTTCCAAAGACTCTCTGCTCACTCCATCATGTGCCATGTGACTATGGTTACCAGGGTAGTCCATTAAATCATTAATAGCAGCCTGAAGTAAAAAACAAGGGAAAATGGTAAATACCAACATTGTTCTTATAGCCTGCCACAATGATTTATGTTTAAAAAAATGCACTTGATTTCCTCATAGGATTGCTGCTTTGATTCAGGTTGGATCATATTGGCTGTAACTTTTAGTAATATCGGATAATAGTCATGACTTAGCTCTCTCACTTTTTTTCGGGGGGGGGGGGGGGGGTTGAGGGGAAACACCCCCTTAAAAATCCTCCGTGCGCCCCTGTGGAGATCATCATCATCAACAACATTTATTGAAATTCATTTATTATTCCGTAGCACTTTACAATTGGGAACAAACAGTAAAAAGGCAATACTGGGAAATATAGACAGACAGAGAGGTAAGAGGGCCCTGCTCGCAAGCGAACAATCTATGGGGGATGCCCCCAGGACTTATGCACAATAATTATAGGTGTGTATTGGTAAGGCATACAGGGTTCCAGAGCCAGAAAACCACAGATACATGAAAGCGAGGGTCTAGTCAGGACAGGTTCAGCAACAAACTGGCAGCACCAAATGAGAATCCAATAGCAAGTTAAGAGTCAATAACAGTTGGACAAAAAAACTAGTATATATCAATATCATTATTCTTAGGGCTTTATAAGTTACTATTTATTGTATATAAAGTGCAAAGAAAAATATATTATTGCCAAAGTTAGTAAATATATCTCAAAGGAGAATGTACTACACAAATGTTTGCCTAGACAATACTTGACGTGCTTGAAGTGCATCTGTTCAGCAGCAATGTGCCCTGAAAATTATTTAAAAAAATGTTGACAAGAATGTGGATGGACACCTAATTTTCCTAAAAACCCAATCTGGTTTCCCAAAACCATGTAAGTAAATTGTATTTATTTCACACAAATGAAGATGGATGAGTAACATGTGGAAGGGTTTTTGTTTTTTTTTGACCGTTTTCAGAATCTCACATTGTTGCTGCAGAGTAGGACTTTAATTCCAGAAAAGCTATTAAGCTCTTGTTGCCTGTGTGAGAAGCCTTTTGTGATGCTGTACTCCTCACTGCTGGAGGCTGCTCCATTCTGTGTGCCTAAGATATTAGGTCATTGAACAGACACAGCTGCAAATAATCCCAATCTTGTAATTGACCTCTCCATGTGGATGAAACATAACTCAGAACATTTTTACAGGTATGAAACATTGGGATTTATATATAAGTGTCTAATAGTGATGGGTAAAAAGATAAATTATACCCAGGTTCCGTTTTGGGGGGCAGCCAAAGGGAGTAGCCAAACAGATCTATTCAAAGTGGAGAGCAATATCATTTTCTCTCTTCACTTCTCTTCCTTCCAAATGTTTTTTTTCTCCCCATTCCACCAGCAGGTGGTTATATAGACCACTAATTCACTTTGGCACTGTGGCCAATTGGCACTGCCCACTCCTATCTGAACGGGGGTTGAAGATGTAGGGACTGAATATGTAGCAGTTCTGCTACACTTCATTGAAGTTCCGGTAAACCTGGCCAGATCTGGATTTATGGAGAGGCCACAAAGGCCCCCTGGCTGAGATTGGAACATTTACATGGGACAGCACCATGGGTAAACAATGTGTTAAGCTATTACTCCAGTCCAGTTCTTGTCCAGTATCTTGTCCAGTTCCCTCTCTGCATTGAGTCTGGACAAGATAATTACTAAGCTTTCTGGTCACATATTTATAATGAGATAGACACATGGGTGTATCTAAAAAAAATCCTTATACAATTCTTATTAAAGGGTCCCCCACTTGATGGATGTGATTATACAATAAGACTCTCCTCTGGTCTACAAACTTTCAAGCGTTCTCTGAAAACCCACCTCTTCAGACAAGCTTATAATATTCCTCAACCACCCTCTTAACCTCACTACATTACCCTATTACCACCCGTCACAGAATTTCACACAAGACAACTTCCCCCTAACCAACATTGTTCTGTGACAGGATCATTTAGCTTATGGGTCACTTTTACATTTGCAGTCTGGCTGGGCCGAAATGCAAATGTAGACTTAACCTCATGTGTCAAACTCCCATTGTCCCATAGATTGTAAGCTTGCGAGCAGGGCCTTCTCACCTCTTTGTCTGTTTTACCCAGTTTGTTTATTAGTTTACTATGTTTGTCCCCAATTGTAAAGCGCTACTGAATATGTTGGCGCTATATAAATAAATGATGACGATGATGATCATAGCAGTAGATTTTGAATCCAGCCTTGTTGATACAACCCCTGAAGAGATATGGAAAGTTGTGGTGCAATTTTGCACACATTGAGCTTTGTGACGGAACATTTCAGCAATGTCATGGCGGGGTGAAGTTCTGTTGATACAATCTTTGAGTTCTGCTTTTGCTACACATTCCTGCACTGTATTTGTAAATTTTTATTCTGTGGAATATAAATTCTATGAATAGAGATGGGACAGTTACAGTCAATTAATTCTCCTGTGTGGTGTGATTGGGGCTGTACTGGAAATAGGGCCAAATTCCACCAGTGAAATATGCAACATTTCAATGCCAAGTGAGGAATGAGACACATATGGCATGGTGTAGATCAAACACATGTACATTTCAGGATAGTATTTATTAATTAACCACAATGGCCTGATTAATTAAGGAAAGCAAAGCAAACAAAGGAGTAAATTTGCTCCTAGACAAACCATGTTACAATACAAGGGGTGCAAATTAGTTTATTATTCTGCGTATAAGGAAAATTTTGGCTGCTTTTACATGTAGCACACAAATACCTGATAGCTTTATTTTTACACTGAAATTTAAAGTTGATGTAGGACATGCCCTACCCCAACTATAAATCTGCCCCGGGATTATAAATGTATCTCCCCCTCCAATACAGCATGGTTTTGCAAAGATGTAAATTTACTTCTTTATTTTGCTTTGCTTGCCTTAATCAATCAGGCTCAATGTCTGTAATCTTTAGTCGGGAATTGTACTTAGATAAACTACTGAGAGTTAATTGCAAGTTAAGAAGATTCTATCAAATATGATTAAAGGTCAAGAATAAAACATCCTTTAAAAAAGGAAGCTACATACTTGAAAATACAATGAATGCTAAGCTTGTCTTATATATTATACAACATGGGATTTTCATACAATGTAGGGCCATCCTTAGGATTATGGAATTATCCTACTGTACATAATAAATCACTTTGCAGTTCATTGATATACAATAGGGCTGAGACTAATCCACTTTATACAGCACAGCAGTTGCAAATATATAATTGATCATGTAGTGTTTTAAATTTAGAAATTACAATTCATGTATTACTCCTTAAGAACAGTAGGAAAATCATTATAGCGGACAGTCTGCTGTACAAGGGCTGATGCCGTCTAAATGGCACAATATAACAGTTTCCAGTGAGTAATTTATGTCAGCATGTACTTGTGGCTATAAAGACTGAGTAAGAAATTTGTCATGAAACCTCCTTCAAGTCACCCTTAGACATGATTGTTTGGAAGCGCTTGTGTCTATTCTATTGAGCATATGAGTAGGTCTGCAGGAAACACAGCCGTTCACACTTATTCTGCCGACATTCATCATACTGAATGGAATATTTATTTCCTAATAATGAATGCTAATGTTCATTTTAATACTAATTGCATAAGCTTTGTATTAAACTTAAGTATTGCTTTTGTTTCAGATTTCAGTAACAAAATATTTCAAAGCTAGATGGTGTTTTGATGATGGATCTGAGATACATCACATTTCACCATTAAACAAACCTAGTGGAATTGCAGGAAAAATATTAGTAAAATTAATAATTTAAACATTCTTCTAACTGGACATTTTTCCAAAGCATTCCTTTTGGAAAACTTCACAGAGATGTTTAAACATTTTGAAAATATTTGTCTTTGTAATAAGTCTAAGAAACTGTTGTCACATAGTTTGTGATTGTGTATTTTGTTTATTTTGTGTGTTTTAAGTATTGTGTATTTTTTTTCAGAATTTCTACATGGCCAGGAAAGGAAGCGCAGATATGAAGGACATGAATGAGAAGAATAAAATGTCTTTACTGGAAGTAAGGATAAACAATACTTTATGCATTCATTCATTTTCCCAAAAATGTTTCTTTGATTGTTTTTGCAATCAAGTTGAATTTATGAACCATGTATCACATAGCTGTGTGTTTGGCACAAAATCTCACATCCGTGTAACAGGAGACTAACATCTCTACTCTGTATTGTGAGAGGACCTTGCTCTTTCTGCTATGTAACTCTCAGTCTGTAGCTTCCAGCTTGCCGCCATGTCCATCCTCATGACACTGCAGTTATTGTGTATAGACCTGTCCTCACTGACACACTGTCACATCCGGGTTCACTCCCAAGAGGGAAAACTACGCCAGTGAACGGTCAACGGTGTTTGTCACCTCATGCTGCCTCCCTCCCCTTCAATCGAGTTGTGCTTACAGATTCTCAGCTGCCCCAAAAACCTGTGCACAAGTCAGTGATGGTTATCAGATAGCCATTATTAAAGTTATTTTATCGTTTACCAATCATTGTCTATTTGATTGTGTGGTTTCAACTCACAAAGTGATTTATTAGTAAAAGCAAAAGAATAACAATTAAATAAATAAGTACAGCCGATACATACGCCGCGCTGCTGGATCCAGCTTACAGTCATTTAATCCTGAAGTCTGTGGTCAAAGAGGCTGTAAGCTGATTCCAGAGAGCAATATATGTATACATTTGTTGTTACAGTAAATACAATACAGATGACTTGGATGTTTCCATAGGTTCCAGCTCCAGGACAGTCCACTATAGTGTAGTTCATAGGTCTGTTCAAACGACACCCTCCAAGGGTGGGGGTCAGCTCTCCAAGGGTGGGGGTCAGATGCATACCAATCTTCCCGCCGACAGCTAGTTCAAACTGGTCTATTTACATTTTACACACAATACTATTCTGATCACTAATTCTCTATATTCCAGAACTAGCATACACGAAGTGCGATCTCATAGCCGATGGAACCGAATCATAAGAATAAATAGGGGATTAGAATGACACCAAACATGATATGTTTCCTGTAACCTGAACCTTAGATCTCCATAAAGTGCTTCTTACCATTATCATATATAACTATAAATTAAATAACATTTGTTCATAAACGACTGTGGGTGGGAACTATTATAAAAATGAACTATGTACAAGTGAATGTGTAAGTGTAAGTGTATGCGTGCGTTATTTATCGTGCGATTGCGCCACAACACGTGGCGAACTGATCGCAATCGCACAGTAAACCAATATTAATCAATATAGTTTCTTTCATACAATTATATGACTTTGACAGAATACATGGTAATAAACCTGAGGAACAACAGGAATAGAACAGGATCCAAGTATAGAGATACAAAATGCAAGGTCAATGTCAAGCCAGGTTTAGCAACAGTCAGGCAGATGCAGCACCAAATCATTATAGAGCGAAATGGTCCAAATTCAAAGGTGAGTACAGGCAGGTCAGGCCAAGTAGGTAGGCAAAATCAGAAGTCAGGTAGGGAAAAATACCAGAGAATCACAAGTAACAGGGTGTGTCCTAGGCTTATCTAGGCACTAAGGGGTAAATTTATAAAGCTGCAGGTTTGAAAAGGTGGAGATGTTGGCTATAGCAACCAATCAGATCCTAGATATCATTTATTTAGCACATTCTACAAATTAACAGCTATAATCTGATTGGTTGCCATAAGCAACATCTCCACCTTTTTATTCCTGCAGCTTGATCCATTTACCCCTAAATGTCTATGCATTGTGCACCTATCAATTATGTAAATGATTGATTAGAAAAGTAGTAAGTTGTTGCTATTTCTGGGAAGGTGGTGAGATGAGTAGCCTGCGGGTCGCAGGGTTGGATACCTCTGGAAAGGTGGCGATACTCAGAAGCCAGGTAATGCTGATACACTTGCGAGCAGACAGCAGGTAATGATGGAAGTAAGCAGAACAGGTTACACTGAGAAGCAATGAGCTGTAGAAAGCAGAATCACAGAGATCCACACAGGTGAACAACTCAGGAACCAGATAGATGATGAGCTGTGTATGCAGCAGTGGAATGAACAGCAAAACCACAAAGGCAGGTACACAGGTAAGAATAACCAGGAACAGGAGTCAAAGGAGAATGCTTCCTTTCAGGTAGAGTGACCTGATGATCTGGCCCAGACTGCTGGGTGAGGCTGTCTTTTAAGGAGTAGCAGCAGGTGAAAATCATCCTGAGATAACGACCTTAGTTCAGCAGGAAGGAAAACAGTTCAAGTGTCACAGTGGCCCCTTTGGTGGCATGGTGATACAGCAGGCTATATGTATCCAGATAATCCAACATAGCTCCTGGCAAACAGGAGCTGCAGGAGGCAGATAGTGACAAAACTAAGATGATGGCCTCACTTCCTCTCTCAGGGCACTGGACCACCTCCTGTCCCCGGATCAATACCCATCCATCTCACCTACCAGAATGGCTGTCCACAAGGTCTTTCACCATGCCCGACCACACAGGCTCGCGTTAATTATGCCACCGTCTACATCTGCTTACACTACAGTTAGAGATTAGCTAATTTTTCAAACCTGTTAAGCAAAATATTTTTATTGTTCCACATTTGGCAATGAAATGTTGCATGTTTCACAGGCAGAATTTGGCATTCAATGTTACCCAACTAGACCACACAGCAGAATGAATTTACTGTTGTCATCCTAACGCTATCCATACATTATAACTTACATAAAATGCTAATTTACAAAGACAAGGTGATAAAGGATTTCGGTGGAATAGCAAAGCAAAACCAGAAGTTGAAGATTAAACAGCCTAAATTTCAGACCCGATTCTATAAAGCCTTTTCTGGCCCGAAACTCACTTCACGTATAATTTAACCACAACGTTGCTCATCTCTAACTACAGCTAAACATCCCTTCATTACTTTTTTGTGACAACAAACACAGCACTTTGAAAATCTCCACATATGTCTTGTTTCCTAAATTAGGTTAGTTGGCCTCCTCTGTTCTTGTTCCAAGTATTCTGTTTTCTATAAGCACAATAGCTCAAGCTGCATTCTCTATCCGCCATATGTCTAATCAAAGCCTTGTAGCACAATAGAAGTGGTTCCTTATTTTAGTGTGTCAATATTGCCACTGTGTTGAGATTCTGTTAAGCACATTTTTGTTACATTCCACTTATACTCTTATTGTTATAGTTTTCTATCTACACTGCCCTTATTTGATCAGCTGTGGGGGTCATTGCAAGTTGCTTCATTCTGTGCTTTTTAGCCAAGTATTTATATTACCCATAAGACTTGTTTCATGTTTTGGTTGCATTCAGATATGACAGCTCTTGTGTGCTTTCTGCATTAGATACATATGCAACCAGAGAACAGCTTTAAGTTTCCTAGAACAAGGGAAATGAATAATACTGAATGACCATATAAGGACATGGCTCAAAAGCACAGAAGGGAGCTACTTGCAGGAGAACATGTACAAGCCTATAAGTTAAAGTCACTAGAAGGTGGTGACCCTGTATTTGCAAGTTTTCATTAAAGTGGAAATTGACATATATTAATAAATTATCTATACTGAATATTTAAAAAAATATATATGCTAACTTTGACTAATATTATCTGCTGTTAGTTTTGTATGAGATAATTAATTATTATTTCAACTAAATTAGACATGTTATTAAAGTGATATAAAAGTCAACTTTATGGGATTTTGACACATAAGTGTTGCTCTTATCATTTATTTTTTTCAGTCCCATTTCCCATAATTAAATAAATGAAAAACACCTTATGTTGACAATTCACATTTGATAAAACTATTGCAGTAAATACTAGTTATGGTGTCTCTCATCCACACTCATTACATCCTCCCATTCCCGGTTACAGGACTTTTTCCGGGCTGCACCCACTCTATGGAATTCTCTCCCTCGCACAATAAGACTTTCCTCTAGTCTACAAGCTTTCAAGCGTTCTCTGCAAACCCACCTCTTCAGACAAGCTTATAATATTCCTCAACCACCCTCCTAACCTCACTACACTACTCTATTACCACATGTTATACAACTACCCCTTGACCAACTTTGTTGGTCAACAGGATCATTTAGCTTATGAGTCACTTTAACCTTTGCAGTCTGGCTGGGCCGAAATGCATCAATGTAGACTTAACCTCATGTGTCAAACTCCCATTGTCCCATAGATTGTAAGCTTGCGAGCAGGGTCTTCTCACCTCTTTGTCTGTTTTACCCAGTTTGTTTATTAGTTAACTATGTTTGTCCCCAATTGTAGAGCGCTACGGAATATGTTGGCGCTATATAAATAAATGATGATGATGATGGCGATATTGGTAATTAGTCTGGTGTTGCAGATTGGATATTTATCGGGTATGTTTATAAATGTGGAAGATGAAAGAACACCTCAGACTCAAGAGTGGTTATCTGTGGACACCAGAACTATATAACATTTGATTTAGCAGAGTAAAAGTTATTTCTAGTGAAGCCAAAAAAAAATTGACAATCTGAGGTGCAAGATCAGTGCAATGGTGGTCAAGCGCAACAGGCTTTTCACCTTGCTGGATTAAATCCAATCACATTGGATTTAATACAGTTTGCTTTTGTCTATGATTGTATATGAGCGGGTCACTCAATGTACAATGCTTGATCAGTTTGGTCACATCTTACTGTGAGTGGGCAGCTTAATCCAAAATTCACTGACAATTCATCATCTATTCAAAGGCCCATAACATTACAAGATTACTACCAGGCAATAGGATAATACCAAGCTCAATTTCCCTGCAATTTCCTGCAACAGGCCAATCCAAAGAATGCACACTAATGTTTTTGAAGATGTAATTAACATCAATTAAAAACCCCAAGTCGAATGTAAACATATGTATAAGAATATGCATAAAAGCTTATACAGAAATGTATATGTGGATCCTTCATAGCATATCAATGTATCCTTGTTTTATTCCTTCTTAGTTTTCAGGAAGTCTCATATATACTTTATTAGTTTTCAAAGTAAAATTAAGTCCAAGAAAAATATTGAGATGTTGTAGGGAAGGGTGAGCACTTACCTTGTCTTTAATGCCAAAACAACGTTGATACATTAAAAAATCATTCAGATGTTGGTCATGGTTCACTGTCATAATTATATGGAAGTCTATCCCATTCCCAGTCGTTGCTTCTAACCATTAAATACACTGATCTGTTAATAACAATGTTTTCAACATGAAACTTATCTACCTTAAAAAAAAAAGAGACCGAGCGCGGCATTTACATTATCACAGCATTTTGTTTTGTCTTATACAGCAGAGTGCCGCTAACTTTGAGAAAGATCATTATTGCAGCCAGGGCCGGATTAACCATAGGGCTAACTGGGCTACAGCCCAGGGGCCTATGGCATCCAGGGGGCTCTTGAAAGTGCTCAGCAGCAGTATTGATCAGTCGGGGGCGGGCAGCTCGGATCACGGGGGGCCCTCACGGGGGAATGGAGGCCCCCTTAGCCCAGGGGCCTCCATTCCCTTAATCCGGCACTGATTGCAGCTCCCAGTGAACAAAACTGATATTGCCAAATGCATTTATGCCATTAGAATACACCACTTATCACGTTCTCAAGTATGCGTTTTCTAATAAATGTTTTTAATTTTTTAGTTTAATTCCAGTTTAAATGCCAGTTTCCTAATAACCACCATAAAGATATGACTTGTTCTCAGATAATAATTCCAGTTCTTCACTTGCAGCAAAGTTTCTGTGGCGCATCTGTGGTGGTGCCAGATCTGGAAGGCGCCTTCTATTTGAAAGATGATGGCAAAAAGTCCTGGAAAAAACGCTACTTTCTCCTGCGTGCTTCTGGAATTTATTATGTGCCCAAAGGAAAGACAAAGGTCAGTATACCAGAGTAAACCATTTAGGAATAAAGCAGCTCATGAAGGAAAGAATTCCCAGGGTAGATTCTTCTGGGCATGTCTGGTGCACATGGGAGTCTCCCTCGCCCGTGCCACTTGTGTAAATATTATATTTCTTATATTCTTTTGGTTTTAGGTGTGTTGTATTTGCATACATAGTGGTATTAGGTTAAACTAAAATACTTTATATGGAGACCTTGACATTCTTCTGATAAATGTAGCTGCGTTACGGACATTCCTCAAAGGATAGCTAACTTATTTTAGTTTGCTTTGAGCATGAGTGCAGAATTACCAGAGCCACCTAGGCTCACTGTTTTCATCAATAGGACTGTGTTGGCCAGGAATGCTAAATAGCCGTGTGTTAGTACAAATATTGAAATGAGACATTTTAGATGTTGCTGATATGATAACACATTCTTTGCAGACAAGCAAATATTGACTTAGTTTTAACATAATACCAACATTCTCTAATTCTTGGCAAGAAGTTTTACTAATGCAACATTTAATAGATTTTTGTGTTTCATTCTGTTAGTGGGGACAATAAACCACTTTCAATTATTAGACTTCTGAGTAATGTAATTTACATGGCAGCCTTTTACTTTAATATTAATTACACAAGCTTGTGCTGACACAGAATATTCACTTACAGACAGCCTGTTTCTGCCTTATATGGCTTCTTCAGTGCAGGACCAGTTGTTCTGTTCAGGATGTGAAGCACTACAGAGGCAGCCTCACTATAATATATAATGTTTGACATTTTTTTTTTTAAAAATCAAACTTTGTTACATTCTCAACAAACATATATGTCTACAAAAAAGGAATAAAGGTCAAAATACAATAATAAAAGAAAAAAGGTGGCAACAATTCAAAAATAATAATATTAGGATATGGTCCTTCCTTTGTTCTCCAGGCATTTCAGAATTCAGCCTTAATAATAAAGGCTGTCAAAATAATAGATGTCTCAGTCTCAGTAACTCAGGAGAGATGTAAGAAGAGCTTTAATTGATCTTTGCCTAAACTGCAAGACAATCAGTGTAGATTTGATCAGAGCAATCGATTTCTACAAACATAGGGCCTTATTTGTTGATAATTGTTGAAAGAGGTCAGATTAACTTAACCACCACTGAATACCCCTGAGGAATCTTCCTGGAGACCTGAGGCATACCACCCTGCCATATACAATTAGAGAGTTGATTCTAATTTCCAGAGATACAGTTTAATTCCTCATTAATAGTCCCCCTTGCTCAGTTCCTAACCCCCAGTAGTCAACCACTTACTCAGCAGTGGTCCTCTAGTTTAGTTAGCAGTCCACAGGAGTATTCCCTTAGCATATTTTCCAGTACCCAGTAGTAATCCTCCTAGTATATTTCTCAGTCCCCAGCAGTAATCCTCTAGTATAATTCCCAGCCACCGTAGTAGTTTAGTAGCATAATTCTTAGTCCCTATTAGTAGTCTTGTAACATAATTCCCAGTCCATAGTAGTAGTCCTCTCTAGCATAGTTCCCAGTCCCCAGTAATAGTCCTCTCTCATAGTTCCCTCAGTAGTGGTCATCATCAGCATAATATCAATCTCCAGAAGTGGTCCCTTTGTACAGTTACCAGTGCCCTAACTTATTTCTATGTCATCATTAGTAGTTCCTTAGCTAATTCCATATAATAGTCCTCTAGCATAGTTCCTAGTCCCCAGTACGAGCCTCTTAGCATTCATAATTCAGTTTTTTAGCTGAATGTACTGCTACAACTATAGGTACATCCCTAGGTGCCTGGAACACAGGGAAACAAAATGATTTGCCCAAGGAGTTGACACCAGGATTCAAACTATGATCTTCAGCAAATCTCACAATGTAATTTCTTTAAAGCTAGTGCCTAAACCAATACACTACTCCTTTTTATAGAGAGAAATGGAAATGTGCGAAGATAAGAAACCTATTTCCCTATATTTCAGTTAAAAGAGAACTAAATGTAACCATACTGATAAATAAGATTTATTATTCTTATAGCAATAATAAGAAACTAGGTATCAGAGTTGATTTTTAGTCATAATTTCTGGGCATACCTCCGCCTCTATGAAACTAATTACACTGACATCTTTCACTGCCTTACTACCTTAGAAGACTAAGACATCAAAAGCAAAAACAATTTATATAATATTAACACATATCGATTGGATCTTCCAGGTTTAACCCATAAAAAAATAAAAATGGTAATGGATTCTGTGGAATCATAACAATGTAATAAATTGCCTTCAGTCCTGCATCATTGCATTGGTTAATATATATATCGAGCAGGTAAATAATTATATACCGATTTGATGAAGTTCTTTGTCACGTGGAATATTATAAACAGTGAGATTCAACACAGCATGAAATGATTGTATCCAAACAGCTCTCGGTCCCGGTTATCTCAGGTTGCCATAGCAACTATTCAAGAACAAAAGGAGAGTCTTTAACAAATGGCAGGGAAAAGGTGCCCCACAATATTCTTCTTTGTAATTTTAAATACAAAGAAAATAAAAGGCATTCTGTTCTCCACATGGAACAGCAATTTTAAATTTATAAAAAAAAAATGCGATTGGAAATTGATTTTTTTTTTCTGAAATAAAAAATGGTGTCTCTTCTATATAAAAGCAGAATGCAGGTACACGAAAAGAATGTGACTCATCATTAGGTAATTTTATTGAAAACCAGGTAAAGCGACAGTTGGTGACGTCAACGATTTTCTTTGAGCTGAGAGGAACAGTATGACACAACAAATACCTCCCCTTCTCTATGTGTGTTTGTGTATTGTAATGCAGTCATGTTGCATATTCCCTTGGGTGAAAATAAGCCCAGAATGTATCATAAACCTGTATGTTTGTCTGTTAAAAAATAATACAGCACCTGCTATAGTGCACTAAACATACGACTGAACAAAAGATTATTGTATGCAGCAGCTATTAGATTATACCTGTCGCCCACACACATTGGAGGTAGTGATGGAAGTACTGTTATGCAAGGAATTGGCAGCTATGGGGCCCAGCAATGCAGATCAAATTGCTCCTTAGGCCCCCAGTCTGCTTTTTTGAGCTGGGCCCCTCTGCATTCTCAGTAGAGCAAAGTCGGGGCCTTTGGAGGGTAGACTGGCAGACCCCTTCCCCAAATTCACTAGGAACTTCTGACATCAATATGATACGAGGCACCGTGTGTCTCATGCCTCAGGGATTACATGAGTTCCTAGTGCATTAATAGGCTGCATTTTCATGAACATTGGTTCAGGCTAAATCAGTGTTACCAGACATACCAGTTTACGCACATAGCTCCCCAGTTCCTGGGTGTCCCTGAATGTTTCCCTGGTACTAGCAGAAAAGAACTAGTGTTCTATGGATTGAAATCTGCTTGTACATTAGCCATTAGCATTAGGGTCTGCTTGGTATACCACCATGAAGATTGAGGCCACTTTGTACATCTGCCACCAAAATTGGAATGTGTGTTATAAAGTAGACTCCAAGATTAGGTTTTGCTTTCTGTACTAACCATCTGTTTGGGGAATGTATTTTATACTAACCATTAAAATATGGTCTGTCTTGTAAATTAGCCATCTAATTGTTGTCTGTACTGTGCACTAGCCATCAGATTGAGTTCTGTATTTTATACTAGCCACTAGATTGGTTTTGTGATCTAGCAGATTGGGGTCTGCCTTGTGTTCCAGCCATCAGATTTGGATCTGTATTTTACACTAGCCATTGGGTTTGGTTCTTTATTGTGTACTAGATTTCAGATAAGGGTCTGTATTGTACTCTAGCCATTGGATTGGACTATTTGTTCTACACTAGCCATCAGATTGAGCTCTGCATTGTGCACTATCCATTAAATTGTGTACACTTGTCAACGGTACATTTGCATTATGCACTCTCAGTCAGATTGGGGTCTGCATTATACACTAGCCAACAGATTGGAGTATTTACTTAGCCATGAGGTTTGGGTCTATATTTTACAACAATCATAAGATTGGGTTCTGTTTTTTTACTAGTCATTTTATTGGGCCCGCTGTGAATAGGATCTGTTTTGTAGCTACTAAATTGGAGTCTGCTTTTTGTTTAGCAGAATGTGTTCTGCTAAACAAAGTATGTTACAAATGTCTCTGTTGTTTTCACAAAAAATATGTGTGCAGTGCAAAAAGAGATCAATGGATTTTACTTGACAATGTTTTATGCCCTACACTTATACATGGGAGGTGCCACTTATGCATGGATCAAAAACAGGGATGCACTAATGCATCCCTGGTTTTGATTTGAAAAATGTAGTCAACTTACACAAAACAGCTGCCCTCACTGTGTATAGAAGATGGGTGTACTTTAAGTACTTGATAAATTCCTTGCATTATTAACAGAGTCATAATTTATTGATGTATTTTATGCGGCTTTTCTAGAAGAAAAAGTATGTTGAGAAGTATTTTATTCAAAATATATCGCTCTTCAAAAATGATGTAAAAGAAATATTGTTTAAGGGCTTTAAGTAACCTACCTATTATGTCCCAGAAAATAACATTGCAGCTTTATGACTTGAACCAGAGACAAAGTAAAAACACAAAGAATCATTGTAATAGAACTTTAGTTACTGTTTTATTAGACATGTGCACCAAAGTCAGTTCATTGAATGTTTATTTTCACTAAATGTAAAACTGTGTGAGTATATTAATTTTCCTCTATTCCTCAATTGCCTCCATGTGTTTGTTTTGCAGACGTCTCGTGATTTGGCATGTTTTGTACAGTTTGATAATGTCAATGTTTATTATGGTACCCAGTATAAATTAAAATACAAAGCTCCGACCGATCACTGCTTTGTCCTGAAGGTATGTTCCTTGTATAAATTTAAGTTAAAAAAAAAATGATTTAACTGATTATTAAAGACGTTAAGGTAATCAGAAGTTTATTTAGCCAATTATGAATGGTTTGTTATTTCAAAATGGGTTTAGTTAGGTTACTCATCTACTCAATTATTCCCGTGTTTTTATCACAAATAAATACAGCAGTGAAATGTTCACAGGCCATAAAATGATTTACTGGGTGCAGGACAACTTTGCAAAATAGTACTGTTTTTTATTTTACTTCAATTATAAGAAAAAATTTGGCCTCTCCAAGGCCCCTTGTTTATTAATTTGCAGCGATAATACAGATTGTCTTTCACCACTTATCGCAGCAATAGAAAATACATTTTCGCTGCAATTTACAGAAAATATATTGGAGGCAGCTGATACTACCCAGGAGCTGTAAGTCTTCACTTGCCCCTTTACCGGGCCAGTCTCATCATCATCATCATCACCATTTATTTATATAACGTCACTGATTCCGCAGCGCTGTACAGAGAACTCATTCACATCAGTCCCTGCCCCATTGGAGCTTACAGTCTAAATTCCCTAACATACAGACAGAGAGACTAAGGTCAATTTAATAGTAGCCAATTAACCTACTAGTATGTTTTTGGAATGTGGGAGGAAACCAGAGCACCTGGAGGAAACCCACGCAAACATGGGGAGAACACACAAACTCCACACAGATAAGGCCATGGTCAGGAATTGAACTCATGACCCTAGCGCTGTGAGGCAGAAGTGCTAACCACTTAGCCACTGTGCTGCCCCATATGCATGATCTCATGGAATATGCATATGTGGGATCCTGCAAGCATGCTCGGGTATTCATTTTGGAACGGAAAGCCAAAGTTTGAGCTTTAAGTTACATTTATAAATAGAAAACAATGCTTAAAAATATATATAAAACAATAATAATTATTATTATTTGAAAATATTTATATTTGGAAAACAAGTTTTATTTAAATAATTTTTCCCTTTCTTTTTTTCCTCTGAGATGGGGATAGCAAAAGGAGAATTGCGGTCTATATGTACCGCTGCAGCACTTGCAGGGCCGGTGCAAGGTCTGTAGGCGCCCTAGGCAAACTTTCAGCCTAGCGCCCCCCCCCCCCCTCTCCCCCCTGGGTTTTCACCTTAAAAAAAAAAATACAATTTATAATACCCAAAAAATAAATAAATTAAATATACTTACCGTTTTTGATGATCAGATGCAGGGAGGCTCTTCCTAAATGGCTGCCCACCGCTCCTCAGCTTCTTTCCAGAAAAAGGAGAAGGGTGGAGCAGCCTGTGCATGCTGGGAAGAGAGGGGGGCGCTGGGTAAACTTTACTCCTGACAAACAGGGGCACAGCCGGCGGCGCCGGGTAAACATATGTCACCTGATCACTGACGTCAGTGATCAGGTGTGCAGCCCGGGCGCATCTGACATCGGCGGCGGCGGACATTTAAAAAACAGCGGCGGCTCCGCGCCGCCGCTGCACCTCTATCCCACATCTCTCCGCTGACTAGATTTTCAATCTAGTCAGCGGCAGCGGCGCCCTGCAGGACCCGGCGCCCTAGGCAATTGCCTAAGGTTGCCTAATGGGAGCGCCGGGCCTAAACACTTGTTAAAAGACTACCCCTTGACTTGCATGGGGAAGCTTTTGCCAAAGCAAATTGCATTACCAAGACCTCCTCGGTGAACACCAAGAGGGAAGTGGTGCGATGACGCAATTTGTGCTATAATATGCTCCATGGTGCAAACTGTGGCACCATACTTTCTGTCTCCGGCACCCACCAAAATTGTGATATTAGGCCAGGGGAGGGCTGGCAAATTTTAGCCGGGGGCAAGACTCAACTCAGCAGGCTCTCTGCCCCCCCCCCCCCCCCCCCCCCCAGCCCAGCCTGCCCCTGCATTAGGCCACTGTCAAGTGAAGTATGAAATGTTGGCATGCATGGCACTAACTTGGAAAAAGTAGTAATATTCTTGAAAACTGGTGTAATATGTGGTGCTGACCATAGCAACCAACCATGTTCTGTTATTTTTATAACGCAGTTTAGCACATGTATATAAACATGTGGTTTCCTGCAATTAGGAAGAATACGTCTTACCTTTGCATCAGTTTTCATAGGTTACCTCCTTACCACAGGGCCCTATAATCATTTGTGATTAGTATTGTACAGTGATGCTGATGAACAGCTTTCAGCAGCTGTCTGGTTAAATCTAGGCCAATCTCTGGCTACTCAGAAAATCACTGCAATCTCTACAGACAGCCATCGAAACATAACTCATAAGAAAACTCCTGAAGGACTTACGTACATTGCAGCCCAACCTATAGGAAAAGAGCATTTCAGCTGATAGTTATGACAGATGAAGAGCACAGATCTGAAAGTAAATCGTGTAAAACGTGTACAGTGTGTACACATGAATCAGCTGCTGATCGGGACTTTCAGTCATTGGTAAATCCGTTAATGATATCACATCCGGAGATTTTCTGTTGTTTGTACCCAGCCTAACTCTGATTTCTGCTTGTATTACACTATCCAGTTGTGTCAGTGGTAATCTCACCAGGCTGCTGCACATTTCTATTCAAGGACGCTTTATACCATTAGAATATACAATTGGAAGTAACTCACCAGAAAATAATGATATCTGCAGCACAGGAGAGATAACGGTTTAGATGTACAGTTTACGAAACCTTCTCACATCACAATCAATGACTTAAATCAATGTCCTGCCATTAGCAGAATGTGTATGTCAGCAGATTTTTTATCTTCTTTTTACCCTCATTATTGCTTTTAAGTCACACTTTTTAAAAGAAAATACAAGATAAGCTGAACACTTCCATTATCATACTTTACTTTTGGCTCTTGGCATAAATACCACATTATCAGCCACCTCCATTACCATCATGAGACTTCCAAGTCAGTAACAGCTGATATTTTAGAGCTTCTGTGAGTCATTAAGGGTTGTTGACAAGCAGCGACAAGGTGACCTGTCTGCTTTTATATTTGCATTAGTGCCTCTAATTATCTGACAAACACATTTCAAGGGGCACAGCCAATTCCTGGAAGTAGATGTATCAAACTTTCTAAAGAGAAAAAGGTGCCCATAGCAATCAATCAGCTTCTAGGATCATCATCATCACCAGCTATTTGCGTAGCGCCACTAATTCCGCAACACTGTAAAGAGAACTCGCTCACATCAGTCCCTGCCCCATTGCAGCTTACAGTCTAAATTCCCTAAAATAAACACACCGAGAGACTAAGGTCAATTTGATAGCAGCCAATTAAGCTACAAGTATGTTTTTGGAGTGTGGGAGGAAACCCATGCAAATATAGGGAGAACATACAAAATCCACACAGATAAGACCATAGTCGGGAATTGAACTCATGACCTCAGTGATATGAGGCAGAAGTGCTAACCACTGAGCCACTGTGCTGCCCAATACTTACTAGATAAAAGATAGCTAGTATCTGGTTGGTTGCTATGGGCAACACCTCCACTTTTCCTTTTTTCTAAGGTTATATAAAGCTATACTCTGGTCTTTGAAAACACCCTTGTAAAAGGAGGAATGTGTGTTTGCAGATATTCCATTAAAGTAGAAAAGTAAAAATGTGGCTTCAAAGTGCAAACTTTTGCCACTTTAGGACCAAGGGGTAAACGTATCAAGCTGAGAGTGTCCGGTGATTTTGAAAAGTGGAGATGTTGCCTATAGCAACCCATCAAATTGTGGTTATCATTTAATCAGTACATTTTACAAAAAGACAGTCTTAAATTAATTGTGAGTGTAATGGGACATTGAGATTGCCTTTATTACGAGGCACTTTTAAGTGTTTGAAGATTATTATTATTATGTTGTTGAAGGACACCTAGAGACATGCACCCCCCTCCCCCCCCCAATAGCAGGGAAGGTAAAGTATGTGCAGTTGTATGCTTTCCCTCTATACAGACGTGAACAAGAGCAGGGAGTTGTATCTGCTAAGTGTGTGTCTGCTCTTGTATTTTCTGACCTGGCCACTTCTCCATTTATATCAGGCCAACCTGTAGCTCTCCAGGTGTTGTGAAACTAAAAGCCCCAGCATGCTCTGCCAGCAAAATAGCCAGCAGATAGCTGACAATGTATGCTGGGACCTGACAGAAATTCTGGGAAAACTAACCGCCATTGGGGTCGTACTCCGGCAGTAACCCTTTTTATGCATTGGGCAATTGCCCTTTAATAAATATGCCCCTATGTACCAAGTGATTTAAAAGATCAATTAATTATTATTATTATTATTATTATTATTATTATTATTATTATTATTAAAAATCTATTATTATTAATTACATTTTTTATGTTTTTTTGCAGCATCCACAGATCCAGAAGGAGTCACAGTACATAAAATATTTGTGCTGTGATGATCCATGGGTTCTCCACCAGTGGGTTACAGGGATTAGGATAGCCAAGGTAAGACAATGATGGCTCTTCAAGCAGTCATATGTGCATCCAAGACAGAAATTTTCACTGATGAAATTAAGGATCACTAAACCAAAATAAGCGTAGTTGTATTTAAAAAAAAAGCTACAGAAGCTTTTTGTTAACATTTCTTATATAGAGGATGTAAGCTATTTTCCCGTTATCAACTATTTTCTGCAAAAGATGGCTAGCTGCAATGTGCTTCAAGTGGATGCTTGCTGTCTGTAGGAAAGTAATTCTCCCACAATCACAAAATCTTCCAGTAACTCCCCCATAATCACAAAATCTTCCAGTAACTCCCCCACAATCACAAAATCTTTCAGTAACTCCCAAATAATCACAAAATCTTCCAGTAACTCCCCCATAATCACAAAATCTTCCAGTAACTCCCCCACAATCACAAAATCTTCCAGTAACTCCCAAATAATCACAAAAACTTCCAGTAATTCCCCCATAATCACAAAAGCTTCCAGTTATTCCCCAGCAATCACAAAAATGTCCAATATCAAAACCTAACATTTTTTAAGACAAACTTGGAACAAAATAAAACCCCCTAAGATCTGCACCATGCCTCTGATCCACCCAAGCCACATACAGATCCGCCCAGCTATAGCCACCTTAAACCATGCACAATTTCTGTCACATGACTTTCAGGGTCTGAGAATGACCCAGTCCCGCCAAAAGCAAGACTTTATATATCTATCTGATAAGTTCGTGAAAGTTATCAGTAACCACTTGTATTTTGGGTTTAGAAGGGACATCATAATAAGGGCTTTGAGGCTTGTGCCTTCCAACAAATATTACATAATGTATCAAATTTATGTCTGATTTAAGTACTTGGAATAGTACATGAGTCTAGGCAATCTGGTGCTTGAGGTGGCAACTCATCCTTAATAAAAACTACCATAAAAATGTGTATATTAGTAGTGTGCACTCTAAAAGTCTAATACTGTACTAACAAAGTAAATACAGGTAATTGATATCAGACATTTTAATTAAGAAATACATATATATATTATATATATATATTTTGAACTCCTTTCATTGTGCTGTTTCCCATTACTTGCTGCCTGAGACAGCTGCCTCATATTGATTGCCTCACTATAAACACCCACTCATATGGAAATAATGGATAAAGTCCACTATATCTACCATAGCAGGGTAAGCTGAAGAATACCTGGCTCACCCAAGTGACTTTAATGGAATCATACAGTAATGTTTATGGTGCTTGATTACTAAATAATGAAGATCAGTACTCCCCCATATTCTCAAAGAAGATGTAGCCAAAGTTAGGAAGGCTGAAACGCAATTAGGGAAAGTGGGACACTCTTTCCATCTCTAGTGCTGCCTCCACCCCTATCAGTTACCGCTCTCGGTGCCCAACATTCTCATACAAGCCATTAACACCTTCCTGTCCCAGAGTGTAATATAACCACGTTTCTGTTTTCAGTATGGGAAGACCTTATATGACAACTATAAGACGGCTGTCCAAAAAGCAGGACTTGCTTCTCATTGGGCCACATCTGTTTCAAGTACAACAGGTAAGTAAATACAACACATGACCTGTATTTAGTATCATTACACAAACATGCTACTTCATTTCAGGAAAGGAAAATCACTGCTGAGATGGAGCCTTGAAAACTTAAGTATTAACAAAAGGGCACAAAGAATCTACTTTCATTTGAGCATCACACACATCCTCCATCATCCGGCTGTATCAGATATAGGGGGGTATTCAATTACAATTCATGGCCGCGATTACGCGCGGCTGTGCGCATAAAGTGTCATTAAGGTAGCACAATATTGCGGATTTCGATGCGTACTCCATAGGGGTGCGCACAGAAATCCATGATGTTGAGGTACCGAGATCCGTGCGGCCGCAAATCGTAATTGAATATGCCCCATAGTGGTTGCTTTATTGTTGGATGTCTGGTTTTGATGAATCTCCATGATGGGATTTGTAGACTGTGGGTGATGTTGATGATTGTAGGTTGATGCTGACTCATCTGGGTGGCAGAATTTAATGGGTGACAGACCTCTGGGCACTTTTTACCTGTCCTCAATGGCACAAAACTTTTTTTAATAGAAGGGCAGCATGTATTAGAATTAGTATAAGAAGCCCTGACCCAGGATCTCCAGACAGGACCATAGCCCTTCTAGTTGGCCAAATAAAAACATCTTCTTCAAGAGATCTTAAGGGGGGAATTCAATTGGCCGTGTTACAGGTAAAAGAAACGTGGCCTGCGCATTATTACCGTTATTACGGTAATAATGTGCTTAGTTACCGTTATTACGGTAGTTTCAACGCCGCTCTTTAACTCCGCGCTAATTCGGGGGGGAATTGAATTCCCCCCCAAGAATCCAGAATTAGTCTTACATTAAACTCCAGTTTAGCATCTTAGAGCTGTGATTGGTTATAGTGCTAAGGATTTTCTTCCTTTAAAGAACTTCAGCCAATCTTCTCTTTCAATTTGGAGTTCATGTATTAAAGTTCCCATCAGGCAAACACTGAGATTGTAGAACGATGTAGATCAGTGTAAAATATACATTTATCCTTTTTACAAATCATGCATATCACAGGACATCGTGAATAGATGCCCCGTATGAAGCTTTAGTTCCACTTTAATGTTTATGATGACCAGTTGCCATTAAATCTCATTACAACATTTGCAGTGTGTCTTTCATTAGGTTTGAGATTTACTAACATAACAATCTATATAGAAATCTGTTGTGAAGCTCATCATGCAAACAATGATCGGGCCATGTAGCCTAATCACCATGCGTTACTTGACCATGCATGTAGATGTAGTCAGGGCCGTAACTAGGGCTGTGCGACAGGGGCGACCGCCCAGGGCGCAACGCTGAAGGGGGGCGCAATTTAGGAATATTTTAGATTAAATTGGTTAAAATTGAGGTCTAGGGGGGCGGCATTTGTCTTTCTCGCCCAGGGCACTAGAATTCTAAGTTACGGCTCTGGATGTAGTAAATGTAAAAAAGTGAAAACATATTTGGCTATGTGGCCAGATTGATCCTATAATTTGGAGCCACTCTACTTTGAATATCCCAAAACAAACAGAAGCGCTTACATTTAAAGTTCATTAAGTAACCTTTGCCCAAGACCAAAAAGTTGCTGTGTCAGTTTAAGACATAACAGTATATTTAATTATATAGTTTTGATTTTATGCTTGTTAAACGTGTTCATTTATTTTAAAGGGACAGCCCAAGGAAATGATCAGATATCCCAAAATGCACCAAATGCCAGTTCAAGCTTCACAGATGCCTGGAAGCGTGGAGAGGAAACAAAGGTATATATGTCACGATAAGTGTATGATGATTATTATTATTGCTGTTATTACAGGATTACACCATACTTGCCAACTCTCCCGGATTGTCCGGGAGACTCCCGCATTTTGCGAGAGTCTCCCGGACGAGTGTGGCAATCTCCCTGATAGGAAGGGGGAAAAATTTAGTTTAAACGCCGCGATTCACCCGGAATCGCGGCGTTTATCCCCGCCCCCACTGTAAAATGACGCAATTTGCGTCATTACGTCACGGGGGCGGGGCCAAAATGACGTGATTTCGCAGCCCCGCCCCCTGCACGCCCATGTCCCAGCCGGCATCTCCCGGAAAAATAAAAAAAAATGTTGGCAAGTATGGATTACACATACCTTCCAACATGGCAAATGTCCGGGGATGGACATTACATTTCCTATAATGAGAGGTATATTGTCTAGCATGAATGTGGACCTAGGCAGATGTTAGGACATTACTCATCATAAAAAGAGATTGCAATACAGAAACACAAACACCATTAAGCAGGCCTGGCCAACCTGCGGCTCTCCATGTGTTGTGAAACTACAAGTCCCAGCATGCCCTGCCAGCTATTGTCTATCTACTGGCAAAGCATGCTGGGGCTTGTAGTCTATAATGAAGGTCATATTGTGCAGTAGGCTTAGTCAGTGAGAGACTTTACCGCGCATGGTTATAAGCAACTGTTCTGTCTTTCAATAAACAATACAAATGCAGGTCCCCTGTCAGGACTTTTCTGAACAATGCAAAAATTCCTTAATTGTATTGAATTCATGGATCATTTTTTTATATTTGGGCTGTGTTGACTTCACTGGACATAACTTTTCTATTTCTATGTCTACCTAAGCAAATGTTTTATTACTTTGTCTGTAAAGAGATAGAGTCTTTATCTAATAGCATATTGGAATCAGCTTATTTAATTTTAATTTCATTATAGAACAAAATAGGATACTGAATTATCCCCACAGTTCCCCCGAGTAAAAGCATAGCACACACATATTAATGTGTGTGTGTGTGTGTGTGTGTGTGTGTGTGTGTGTGTGTGTGTGTGTGTGTGTGTGTGTGTGTGTGTGTGTGTGTGTGTGTGTGTGTGTGTGTATATATATATATATATATATATATACAGTCAGGTCCATAAATATTGGGACATCAATGCAATTCTCATATTTTGGGCTCTATACACCACCACAATGGATTTGAAATGAAACTAACAAGATGTGCTTTAACTGCAGACTTTCAGCTTTAATTTGAGGGTATTTACATCCAAATCAGGTGAACGGTGTAGGAATTACAAGGTTTCTATATGTGCCTCCCACTTTTTAAGGGACCAAAAGTAATGGGACAATTGACTCCAAAGCTATTTCATGGACATGTGTGGGCTATTACCTCGTTATTTCATCATCAATTAAGCAGGTAAAAGGTCTGGAGTTGATTCTAGCTGTGACATTTGCATTTGGAATCTGTTACTGTCGACTCTCAATATGAGATCCAAAGAGCTGTCACTATCAGTGAAGCAAGCCATCATTAGGCTGAAAAATCAAAACAAACCCAATCAGAGAGATAGCAAAAACATTAGGTGTGGCCAAATCAACTGTTTGGAACATTCTTAAAAAGAAAGAATGCACCGGAGAGCTCAGCAACATCAAAAGACCCGGAAGACCACGGAAAAAAACTGTGGTTGATGAGAGAAGAATTTTTTCCCTTGTGAAGAAAAACCCCTTCACAACAGTTGGCCAAATCAAGAACACACTCCAGGAGGTAGGTGTATATGTGTCAAAGTCAACAATCAAGAGATGACTTGACAAGAGTGAATATAGAGGGTTCACCACAAGATGTAAACCATTTGTGAGCCACAAAAACAGGAAGACCAGATTAGAGTTTGGCAAACAACATCTAAATAAGCCGTTACAGTTCTGGAACAACATCCTATGGACAGATGAGACAAAGATCAACTTGTACCAGAGTGATGGGAAGAGAAGAGTATGGAGAAGGAAAGGAACTGCTCATGATCCAAAACATACCACCTCATCAGTGAAGCATGGTGGTGGTAGTGTCATGGCGTGGGCATGTATGGCTGCCAATAGAACTGGTTCCCTTGTATTTATTGATGATGTGACTGCTGACAAAAGCAGCAGGATGAATTCTAAAGTGTTTCGGGCAATATTATCTGCTCATATTCAGTCAAATGCTTCAGAACTCATTGGACGGCGCTTCACAGTGCAGATGGACAATGACCCGAAGCATACTGCAAAAGCAAAGAGTTTTTTAAGGCTAACAAGTGGAATGTTATGCAATGGCCAAGTCAATCACCTGACCTGAATCCGATTGAGCATGCATTTCACTTGATGAAGACAAAACTGAAGGTAAAATGCCCCAAGAACAAACAGGAACTGAAGACATTTGCAGTAGAGGCCTGGCAGAGCATCACCAGGGATGAAACCCAGCGTCTGGTGATGTCTATGCCTTCCAGACTTCAGGCTGTAATTGACTGCAAAGGATTTGCAACAAAGTATTAAATAGTGAAAGTTTGATGTAGGATTGTTTAGTTTGTCCCATTACTTTTGGTCCCTTAAAAAGTGGGAGGCACATATAGAAACCATTGTAATTTCTACACTGTTCACCTGATTTGGAAGTAAATTCCCTCAAATTGAAGCTGAAAGTCTGCAGTTAAAGCACATCTTGTTTGTTTAATTTCAAATCCATTGTGATGGTGTATAGAGCCCAAAATATGAGAATTGTGTCAATGTTCCAATATTTATGGACCTGACTGTATATATATATATATATATATATATATATATATATATATATACACAATTTATTTATTTATGGGGGGTTTTCTAAAGTGACCTTTGAGAGGTCAGCTGAGAATCCAGCAGAGCCAGCATACTTGTAACACCAGTAGATCCAGTTAAATTAGATCTAATGGTAACTAGAGGTGAATGGAAGAAAGGCGGCTGCCTCTTAGGGGGGCACAGCCACCAGGAAGAACCTCATTACCATGGCTGCCACAATAAGTCAGAAAGACCAGGGCCCTGGCCCTCACACCCTATGTCAGCTAACAAAATTTAAAAAAACAAATGAAAGACAGAAAAAAAACTAAAGAAATGGATGGGGCTAAAACAGTGGCACGCTCTATTGCAACCATATGCCCCTATTATAATATGTCACTGTATATTAGCATTGCCTTGCATGGAATCCCATGCATTTAACACGGTCCTGCATGGAAATCCCTGTAACCTCAGCCAGGGGCGGATCTAGAGAATACTGCTACCCGGGGCGATGTAGGGGGGGCGATTTAGGCCCCGCCCCCTTTTTGACATCTGAGGCTGCTGGCGGCTGCATACTATGTGCAGGTCCGTTCAGCAGTGACAGGCAGGGACAGTGTGCTGCCCGGATGCTCTGATTGTGTTTAAAACACAATCAGAGCGGCCGGGCAGCACGCTGGCCCTGCCTGTCACTGCTGAATGGACCTGCACATAATGTGCAGCCGCCGGCAGCAAGCCCCTGCTAGGGGGGGGCGATCGCCCCCCCTGGATCCGCCACTGACCTCAGCACATTGATGTGCATAGGACTTTCACATTTATCACATTCACTGTCATTTGTATTGATATCACTCTGCATGGTCACACAACCCCTCAGCTGTCATTGACTGACTATTCATAGATTGAGACCCATGTCTTCTGTTTATATACAGTGCTAGAGATGGAAACTATAACTAATTCATTAAAGGACATTTCTACGTTCAGATATTTCTTATTGAAAAAACTGTCCCCGTACTTCTATAGTATTATTCCCATCCCTATACAATATGGAGTTAATCAAAATGGTTTTGTTTTTTCTCATCCATTACTGCTATTTTCTATGGTGGGTTTTGCAACCAACATTTCAGAGAATATCTTAAATCTCTTCTGAAGACTAGCATAAAACAAATAACTGCAACAGAAATGTAAAATATGTTCTAGTCTCGTTTTTATACAAAAGACATAATGATGGCAAATAAACTGCTGGTCTCAATGATGAATTACAAGACCGACAAAAATGATCTGTATGGTACAAACATTCCTCCCAGCAATTTTAAATATTCTCTGCTGGGTCAAAGCAATTAACAGTCCTTTACAATTACACATTATAATAATGTTTACACTATCCTGAAGATGGATTCCTGTTATTAAACAGGTTTCTACATGCTGCCTACTTTATGTTACATATATATATATATATATATATATATATATATATATATATATATATATAAAATGAAGGGCATGTTGTGAGTAGCACCATGCTGCCGGAAGGGCCAGCGTCATGGAGGGTATGGGTTATGCCTCCTTCCAACCACCTCCATCTCTATCTCATCTTCCCTCTAGTTGGATAGCAATGTCAATATAAACAGGAGACTGCATATAAAACTATATCGATCAATATAGACAGGAGACTGCATATAAAACTATATCGACCAATATAGACAAGAGACTGCATATAAAACTATATCGACCAATATAGAAAGGAGACTGCATATAAAATTATATTGAGCAATATAGACAGGAGACTGCATATAAAACTATATCGACCAATATAGACAAGAGACTGCATATAAAACTATATCGACCAATATAGAAAGGAGACTGCATATAAAATTATATTGATCAATATAGACAGGAGACTGCATATAAAAATAGCATCAATTAAATTAGACAAGCGATTGCATATACATATATTTCCTACTGCCTGAGAGATCTGCCTTATTCGGCCTCATATAGTGCTACTTACAGTCACTTGCGGTGGAAATTGATCATGGCAACAGAAGTGTGAACCACATCTGAGTCTGCACACCAAGGGCTAGATTTACTAAGCTGCGGGTTTGAAAAAGTGGGGATGTTGCCTATAGCAACCAATCAGATTCTAGCTTTTATTTATTTAGTACCTTCTACAAAATGACAGCTAAAATGTGATTGGTTGCTATAGGCAACATCCCCACTTTTTCAAACCTGCAGCTTAGTAAATCTAGCCCCAAGTCTACCTTCCTGAGTTCTACAAAGACCCATGGGAGGTACTGCTGCAGCTATTTTGGTTTGTACTGCAGCTGTGGCGCTTCTCTAATGTAGAGACAGCACTGTGGCTGCAAATGACCAAAGCTAAGCACGACTGTTCAAGCCGTGGAGGGTGGGTGAGAGTGCACCTTCTGCTATTTGTGAGAGGTGGTCTGAAGCTGTAGCTACATCAGCCCCATTGTTATTCCGGCCCTGTGTTTAGGAAACACATGTTTTGGTGTATGTCAGGTGATGTATAGGGCACTATCTTTAAAAACTTGTAGTCAAACCTTATTTTATAGCATTATGGCCTGTAAACACTGGCTTCTTTTCATCCATCTTTCCTCCATTGCACTTTATGGAGAAGTGCATGAGGAGAGACAAATGCTGTTATAGAGATCATGGCTCCCTATAGAGAAACAGAGACTGACAATGTACACGGATCGCTTAAAAAAATGAGCTAACAATCTATATTTTGGCACGCTTATGCTGCAATAAATGATAAAAAACTGAAAAGTACATATACATACTATGTTATTGTTGTTTTGTTTTTCTTCCATTAGAGTATGAAATTGAATGAGACTACCAAGCCTGAACGTAAAATCTCACCTCCTACTTTAACAAAACAACCCCCACCCACACCCGCAAGAATGTCATCCAAACCACAGGCAGTTGCTACCCCACCACTGCCAATTAAAGCCAAGCCAGTGCACTCGGATTTACCACCACCACCACCTGAGCATCCAGCAACAGAAGAATCACAGTGGGGGGAGGATTTCCTGCCCCCTCCACCTCCGGACTTCCTTGATGCCCCCCCTGATTTTTTACCTCCACCACCTCCATCCTTTAATTCTGCCACTGGATATCCTCCTGCTCCTCCACAACCAACCCCGGTAGCAAGTTTTGGTGCACCTCCACCTCCTCCGCCTCCACCGCCTTCTGCCGCTTTGGCTCCACCGCAGCTTCCAGTGAAAAAGCTGCCACCAAATCCTCCAAAACGAAGAGATAGTAAAGGACCAAAGGAACTGAACAACGCAAATGGTGGTGCAGGCGGGCAACTAGACTTCATGTCCGACTTGGCAAGGGCTTTGCAGAAGAAGAAAGGAACTACATCCTAAGGTGGACTTCATGCTCCCAACTAACCTTAAGCAGCTGTAAAGCAATTTAAAGAGACTGTATAATTAACATGTTTTCAGTATTATTAAGGTTTTTTTCCCCCTAAAGTATATTTGAGCTAAAAGAAAATTATTTGGGTTACATGATTAATAAAGATCAATACACAAAAATGGCACATCAAGCCCCCGCCACATCTTACCATTATGTTTTCTGAAACAGTGTATTGTGCATATCTAACTTTTGTGCCTCTATGAAGGAGTTTCTATAAGGGAATGATGATCTTTTACTGGCAGGTGGATTACAATTGACTATATGATATGTCATACATTGTATTATAAAACTCATTACATTAATATGCTATGAGGGTCATTTCCGAATAGTAGAAAGGCGTGTAATATCTTTATATTATAATATGGAGATGTTCCTGTTTGCCCATTAGAGGCATACATTGATGATTCCTTTCTGCTTTTTTGTGCTTGTCTGTGCAAACGCTTTGAATGACGTTTTGTAGAAAGAAGAAGCTTTTGTGATGCACTTATACAATGTTATGGTTATTAAGTGACCTGTAAAGTCATCCCATCTTTATGGAAAAGGAAATAATTGTACTAATTACCAAACTTAGAAAAGTTCAATTGTTTTGATTTTCACATAATCGTATTGTTTTCCCTTATTTGGATACTATAATTCCAGCAACATTTTTTGTTGTATACATGATATGATGACATTTAGGGGATTTTTAGTTTGGCCTATTGCTATGGCAGTTATTATGCTAGCAATGAAGACAATAATAACCCTAATCTGGTCTGTGGCCACTGTATGCTGGGCTGGGGGAAAGGTTTCTCTTGCTGATGACTAGTTACTGTATCCTAGAGGCAGCAAGCTGTTGTGTCACTAAATGACATGGTACGGATACAGAATGAAGAGTAAGTAGGAGGAGGAAGGGGAACATGTGGGAACATCATCATCTAAATGACTAATGCTAAATTCAGGTTCCTTATTTTATGTCACACTGTTTATCTCTGGCCCTCCATAACTGTTTACAAGGAAAGTTTAATTTCAGTTCGTTAAGCCCCTTATGTTAGTGGATTTAAATATGGACCTAAAATACACTAAGGGGTATATTTACTAAACGGCGAGTTTGAAAAAGTGGAGATGTTGCCTATAGCAACCAATCAGATTCTAGTTATCATTTATTTAGTGCATTCTTCAAAATGACAGCTAGAATCTGATTGGTTGCTATAGGAAACATCTCCACTTCTTCAAATCCGCAGTTTAGTAAATATAGCCCCAAGGCTCGTTTACAAAGCCCCAAGCCTGTAGTGCATTTATTTTGGCACAAATGCGCCTAAGTTACGCAGTTGTGAAATGTATCTGTGGTGACACGTTGTGTCCCCATTTGTGGGATTGTTGGCTGACATCCACGTTCCCTCTCAGGGATATTATTCATCCTCCCACACATGGATCCGAAGGATTCATGGCCACTGTCTGCTGCGTGCACCTCTGTGTCACTGCACTGTGCGTGGTCGCCCATACCTATGAGTGCTAAGTGCTCATAGTCCTGTATGATGCGGCCAGTGGCACTTCTGGCGACATCGTGTTCCTTAAGAGATTATTCAGCCCCATCGTTTGCTCATAACCCTGAATATATAGAGAATAACATGAAGGTGCCAGGGGAATCAGAAGAGTACCCACGCTGATACAATTACTGGGAAATTGTTGACGTTCAAAGGAACATGAAGGTGCTAGTCTGTGCAATATTTGACAGGCAATTGGGGGTATCTGTGCATCAGGTGACTGGCAGTTGGAGGATCTCGTTAGTATATGTGGTTTGCATTTGGGGTTATAATTGGCTATTTCTCTACAATACATGGCTTGTAATGGGGGTAATTCCCTTCAATATGTGGCCTGCAATGGGGGGCACGGGGGGGGGGGGGTATTTCTCTGCAACAAGTGGCTGGTAACGGATAGTTATGCCTGCTTTATAAATCTAGCTGTGCAAGTTATCTGTACAAACTGTGTCTGGTGATGATGGCTTATTTGCAGGATAAAAGAACAGTGGTCATTTGCTGTGTAGGAGAATGTTATATTATGCTGTCCTACACATGCATGCTTCCTTTTAAATCATATTTTTTTAAAAAAATAGGCAGATCCCAAATAAAGCCCGTGGGGACACCCACAAAACCCTAATGTACCCTTAGTATGTAATGTCCTTCCCTTAAAGCTTATGTAAATATATCATCACAGAAGCAAGTATTTTTAGGTATGAGCGCAGAATGAAGTACAGCTAGTCTGTATACAGCGAGGAACACCTGTTCCTGAGCAGATCTCACCCATATAAACGGATCATCTGCACAAAAATAGGTGTATGACATATCTAAATGGTCATTTTTTTTTTTTTTAAGAAGACACATCCCCTATAGTAGTGTTGGCTAACCTGTGACACTCCAGGTGTTGTGAAACTACAAGTCCCAGCATGCTTTGCCAATATATAGCAGCTTATTGCTGGAAGGGTATGCTGGGACTTGTAGTTTCACAACACCTGGAGTGTCACAGGTTAGCCAACACTGCCCTATAGCAAGTAAAGGGTCTGTGCCCAAAATCCATGTCCATACAACATATAAATGCCTCCAGCACTCACAACTTAACGCCCCTCATTCAGTCTATCACATTATTGATGCAAGTGTTACTGTTTTTTAATTACAATATTAATTAATGATAACAATTTGTAAAAATAAGTATTCTAATCCACACCTTACATAGAAATGCACTGTATTATGAGATATTGTCCTAATAACATTGTAACTTGTAGAATGTGATTTTAATTATACAGTTGTATTTTTATGGTCTGTTCCCATTCTATAACATTTGTGTAATAGTTCATTGTGTTTGCTTATAATAAAATGTGATTATTTTTTAATAGAACCCCTTATGTGTGGGACAGTTTCTGTATGTGATGAATAGTGCAGACTGAATGAAACTAATTCTGAGGTTTCCTGTGAACTGAAAATCAGTTGGAATAAGACAACAAACAGCTCCATCAACAACTACTCAATACCAAACAGAAATAATATAGATAAATATGAAGTATACAGAAGAAACCGATCTCTTAGATTAAAATTATGTCAGCACACCTTCATTATTCAACAGCAGATCATTTATTGTACCAAATCTGTATTGCTTTTAGCTGTCTATTTTATAATTGTCCCCTATTATGACTTGTTCAGCTTCAATGATGTTTTGATTACATATATAAATTACAAGTTAAAGGAATCTGTCTAACCTACTGTGGATTACATTAGAGGTTGTATATTAGATAACTTGTGGAGTATTTGTGTAGTTGGAGTGTGTGAAAGTATGTGGAGTTGGATGTTAAATAAAAATGTTGTTACTAATGTAATGTACATATAAGGGCTCAATTATATGTTGACGCATTTGCAAAACGCATCCATCTCAAAAACTGTAGAATCTGCGCCAGGCATACAGTGTGTATACGTACGCCCCATGATAGCACAGAGATAGCATAGAGATGTTGCATCACAGTGTTATTAGTTAATGTTAAATTACCCTTTTTGTACACGATATAATTATACTTGCCTACTTTTCTGGAATGTCCGGGAGGCTCCTGAATTAGTTAAGCGATTCACATCATTAAGTCCCACTTTTTCCCAGGACCTGGAGGTAGCCTGCTAGCTTGGGAGGCTCCCAAATTTCAAGGAGTCCTCCCAGACTAGCTGGCTTAATTATGTGAATCACTTAATTAATCCTGGCCCTCGCAGTGGTTGGTGACAAGGGACAGGGCTATGGCCCCTCCCATACTTGCCACCTGACCTGAGAAGTAACAAGTTGGCAAGTATGAATATAATAATGTATTGAAGTGTCCTAGCGGCAGATTAGGGATTTAGAAACGGGTACATATGTAAAATACATGCTGCAGTAGAATTAGCTCAGATGCATGCTGCATGGCTTCAGCTGCTACTATGCAGACAAGAAACAGAACAACAGCAATGCAGCCAGACAGCAAGCGTATAATGTGTATCCGGCTATCTCTGGCTGACCTGAATCTCTAAGTAGACATGGTTGAAAAGTGAGCAAAATGGTTTTCTTATGATTTCTTGTGAAATACTTTAGATTCAAAAGACTAGCACGAGTAAAAACAAAATTAACGGCCAAATGTAAAGTAAATATAACATAGAGTGACAATCTGGCTACAAATAGATGCAAGCCAGTGACGTGGTTTGTTGTGCTATTACTAGAGGCAGACGGGGATGGTGACACCTATGCTGACCACCTGCTCCAATTAACACAGACCTGTTCTGGCAGCTGCGCTCGGCACCATAATTGATGACAGTAATTATAGAAAGTTTGTACTTCCAAAGAAAAAGATCTTTTGGGATAGCTGATATAAACCATTGTAAAATGTTTCTATGATACACAGTATTTGCATTGTTTCTGCTTTAACTTACTTCAAAATAATTTTCTATACTCAGATATAAGCAACAGATCCGAACAGATGAAGGCCAGATGACAAGTTACAAATGCAACCTTAAAGGGTTGAATCGTCAAAATGTAACTTTTAAACATGTTGTATGAAATTAAATATAATAAACTTTGCAAGGCATTTCATTAGAAAAATGCTACATCTTCATTATATTACTTACTTTGTTCGTCATTAATAAGATTTTTTAGTACTGTTTGTGTTTTTACTGTTTACTTTTTTAAGATATTTTAGTTTACTATTTTTTTAGTACCTTGCTTTAGCCAGTAGATGTCCCTGTTGCAACAACTGTCTATGGAAAACATTTGGTCAGCGGCTATATTTCAATATACAGTAGAGAAGATGAAACAGTGGCGGATGCCGAACGTTAAAGGTCCAATTTTCTCTGCGTTACCATTCATTTGTGGAGCATCTACTTGTGCTTCAATTGTTTGGTAGACAAATATGCATCTCATACTCATGTAGAACATGCATGGTCAAGCCTACCATTGCCTGTATCTAAAAAACGGAACTTCAATTAATAAAAATGAATTTGATCTATGCAGAGCATGCACAAATATTGCACGCCCATCAGCCCCAGTGACCTTTAATGATATCATTATTTAATTTTACAATGACCATACAAGGCATAGTACATTAAAGCCTATTTCTCTAGGACCAGCGAATATATCTCTAATGAATTGAAATGGTGAAATGCAGTGTTTCTATTTTACCTTACCCCTTATATTGGTATTCGTTCCATTGCCTCCTCTCTCCAGGTAGTTTTTCAGTGTCAATGGGGAATCGTATCTAGATCTACCAAGAGTGGACCCATCTCATCATTCCTATCTTACACCAGCTGATTTTATATTTTGTATGTGTTTTTTAATCTATTTTCCTTAATAAATATTTCTGTTAAACATACCACACAATTATGTTCTCTTGCTATACCCCTTATGGGCTTGAGGCTAACTGATTCACATGAGACTGAAGAAGATCTTTGTTACTGTGGCTTAGTGGTTAGCACTTCTGCCTCACAGCACTGGGGTCATGAGTTCGATTCCGGCCCATGTCCTTATCTGTGTGGAGTTTGTATGTTCTCCCCGTGTTTGCGTGGGTTTCCTCCGGGTGCTCAGGTTTCCTCCCACACTCCAAAAACATACTAGTAGGTTAATTGGCTGCTATTAAATTGCCCTTAGTCTCTCTGTGTGTGTTTGTTAGGGGATTTAGATTGTAAGCTCCAATGAGGCAGGGACTGATGTAAGTTCTTTGTATACCGCTGCGGAATTAGTGGCGCTATAGAAATAAATAGATGATGATGATTTCCTGCATCTTGCTAAGCTATTTCAAGTGCGGCCTCTGATACATGCACTGGGTATAATTAGGGTGTCTCTGTTGTTCATCTCTATACTTAGCGGAAGGCCCAGAAAGTAACTCAGATACAGACGTCTCCACCCTCTCATGTAAGAGGGAGAGATATATTGATTTGTTTACTCGCTGCAATTGATTCACTTTTTTGGATTAAATACATTTTTATTAAATACTTATGTGACTGTGGTGTAGATAGACATGTCGTTCTATGCACATCTTCTATTTATGTAAAACCAAAGTGTTCTACAAATGTGATGATAACATGAGAATGATACATTTCACAGTAAACTACACGGCTGATTTGATTTATGCAAATGGACAGAAACTGCTGCAACATAAAGAAATCTGGACCTTAATAGTTTCTGGCTGAAAGCACAGTGACCCCAACTGTTGTGTGTGAGGTCATCCACCTGACTCCAGCACTGTAGGAACGTAAGGAGATATTTCTCTAGAGGGCAGCAATGGGGCAATTGTTTTTCTTTTTTTTTTAAAAAAAAAAAACTACAACTTTTTTAGAAGGGTTAGTCGGGTTACATGGATGAATTTTAGCAGATCGCTTACTGCCGTTGTCCTACCTCCTGTGTGATGCACGTTGTAAAGAGAAGCAAGGAAGTGCAGTGTCAGTGAATGATCAGTTCACCGATCGCCACCTCCTGCACTGTCTGATGAGCGAAAGCTGAAGAAGTAAATTGAAATACCAGGGAAGCCACAGAGAACCATCTCAGGCAGCATCCTGGCAATGGTCCTTCACTGGTGGGATCATGTATGGCTAAAATAGACACAGAAACTCAACTGGGGCCGGCTTTATGGTACTGCTCATGTTTTAATTAATGGGAAGAGCCTAGTTGGAACATTCAGTACATGTATTTAATAAAAGCAGTGCAACCCTTTACAACAACATGGTCAGTAATTGTATATATATATAGGGAAATGCTTGGAAACAAAAATGAAAGACGCTCATTGTATTAATAAATCATAAACCGAAGTCCGACGTTTTATGCCGCATCAGGAGGAGCAGCTGACTCTTAAGTCTTTGGCCCATTCTGGAGATTTCTGGGAATATCCGGCCAGCTCTGCCATCTTCTGGGTATGAAAGGGCTTACGCAAAACGTTCTGCAGCAGACGAACCTGTGTTCAAGCAAATAACGTTATCAAATGTATCCTTTGTTACTTTCCAAGGCGTGTGTTAATCTATTATAACCAAAGGGAAATATATTTATTTTTTAACAAAAATGAATAACCTATTCTTTTAATTGTTTTGGAAAATCCATAATGTTGGGTTTATTTGGGACAGGGGCCGGTGGTTTCCAAATGTTGTTGTGTATTTGTAATGGAATAGGTAAACAGAGAAGTAACTCTCAACATGAGTAAGTGGTTGCCGCCTGGTACTGAAGGGAAAGCTGCCCAGGGAGATGCAGGTGCTGCGATACAAGCCGCTGCACATATTGTCTGAGACTGCTAACCCAACTCCTATTATCATTTCAGTGCCGATAGGGGAAATCGAGTCAGAGTCTTCAGCAAGGAGTGGGGTTGAATGTTAGGATGCAGTGTGGTGCAACCCAATGAATAGAGGAGATGGCAGCTGCCTCTGCTACATTTTCCTTGGCCTGGTTTTGCACTAACATATAACCGTCTAATATAAAGAGAAATAAAAGGGATACATTTATGAAAAATGGTGCAAAGGGTGTTGTTGTTCATGGCAACCATAAAGTTCCATCTTACATTTCCTATTTTTCATATATGTCCCTGTATGTTCTCCACAATGTGCCCTGTAGCAACAATACACAATGATTCTAAAATCTATAAAGATAACATCATTTTGATTAAGTATATTTAATATTTTTTTGGAGCCCATGGAATGGATTCCACAGGCTACAAGGCCACAACTAAAAATCATTGTATAACAGCACAGATTTTATTTTCTGAAATATTTTTGCAGACAAAAATAGTCCAGCAAGAAAGTGCGTTAAGGGCTGACGTTCCCAGGTTTACGGATGAGCACACAGCATTTTCCTATACAATGACCACATATTTGCACCTGCTCAGAGGTGATGTAAACCAGGCTTCATCCTATAGTTTTAATGGGATGCATTTTGCACATCCAGTTGCGCTCTGGTAGAAAAGCACATTTCTAAGTGCCCTGTGACCAATGTGATGAAAAGCTTCACTCGCACAAGTGAAATGATTAATACATTAATGTTTACATGTAATGGACACAGTCCCGATCTTCCCTCACTCATGAATAAGACATAAAAGAGGCAGAACTGAGCGATAGTTTAGGAGAAAAACTTTATTATATATTATATTTTTGCCATGTGGAGAATCCATAAATGTAGAGGCATCTCCTTTTTATAGGCGTGTTTCCAAAAATCAGGAAGTTGGAATGCACCCTAAAATTCATTACGGTGAACAATTCAGCAAACTTCTGCAAATACAAACTGCAGTGCTGCTCTTAATTTTTTTGCACTTCGTAAATAGTTCTTATACAGCCTTTTGCAGGAACAAAAATCATTTTTGTAACAATAACCTTAATTCAAGGAATTGTCCACTGCACACTTGCCTACAGTCTTAGAATGTCTGGGATTCTCCCAAAATTTGGGGAGTCCTCCAGATCTCCTGGGACAGTGTTCGGATCACACTTCTATTTCTTGTGAAGAGGGTAGACCAAGGGCATTGATGACGTGTTTTGCCTAATTAAGCAAATCGGGTCATTAGGCCCCGTCCCCAATACAAGATGGCATAAATCACGTCATAATGCCCCCTGCACTGACCCCTTGGCTATCCCCTCTGGGATTTCCCGGAGGGTAAGTAAAAGTATGGTGCACTTATGAGGTTTTATATGAGCCCTCTCCTCTGTCTCTCTAGCTGATTGACAGAGATCCCTCTTTTGGTACAGCTATGACAGCATACCAGGGATTTACTGTAGTGACGGAATATAACTATATTGAAATACAATAAGACTTCTACTGACCTCACTAAAGTCATCCATCTCCGCCTTGCGAACTGCAGACTCTGCCATCCAGTTCCGGAGTATGTATCTTGGGTTGGTGGCTGTAAAGGAGTTTTTTTTTATGATATATAGTGATACATAAAAATGTTTAACAAACCTTTATAACAGAGGGTTTTTTTATAACTGTGAACTTTTTGCGTACTACCCCATATCTTGTTCTTTATATTTTAGCAATAATATACTCTGTTAAAGCTAAAATACTCTGGTTTAGGAGAGAAGTAAAATATAGAGGTACTGAAAATGAATGATGCATTTCTAATTGTGCCAATAGCATACTTCCGCAGTGCATTTTTATATTGTGCTTTCATGAATCAACTTTTGCTTGAAACTGTGCCAATTAAAATTGTTTCCATCTCATCGTGTGCCGTTAACAAACTGTTTCAGAGAACATATGTTTGGTAACCTCATATAGAGTGGTGTGATACACGATACATGGTGCTTTATTAGAGTAGAATCCTATAGCAGCCAATAACTAATATAAAGGCAATAAATGCTGATCCAGAAGAGGATTATTATTTAGATTAATTCACTTAAAAATAAAGTGTGTACATTATCCTTCAGGAACTGAAGTTAGAAGTCTTGATGACTGTTTTCCCAGGGATTGGCAATGGGAGATTTGAAAGCGAGGTTTGCCATCTTGTGGGGAAGATGGCATGTGACCGGCTAACTCCGGCTTTTGTCCAATCACTACTCTCTCATTACTTGGCCATCCTTTAATTCTCTCACCTACTTTCAAATAGGCTGCTCTCGCATTCTGCCTAGTTAACACCAGTCCCTTACTCTTTAAGTTCTTCCATCCAACCCTATTATGAGTTTTGGGAGGCATTATTTGGGCTGTAAAGGCTTATTGCACTTTTGTGAAGTTCATTTTGTTTGTTTCATTTTTTTTTATAGAAAGATACAAAAAGTATGTGTACAAACACTGCAGACAAGGGTAATAAAAAAAAAAACATTTTTTATTAGGGTATAAATGTAGTCCTATCTGTAACCAGTAGCTATCTATATACACTTTCTAGTAGAGTGTATACAGCAGTTACCTGTTCTAAAGCTACATAGCATAAATGTGCTCCATCCCCTTACTGAAAGCTGACATTCCCAATGCTGTGCCAGGAAGTAGAGCTTCTCTACATTACATAGCTAATTGGGAATAACATGAGGGGCTTAAAGATCCCACATTATACAGATATGTGGATTAAGACACAAGGAATGTCCTGAGTAGTCATACTAAACAACAGTACCTAAAGAATCATCTCCAGTGTTACTGTCCAGCTTTATCTGCCCTCTAGGGTGTATGCTTTGCTGTTTGTGATACTTCAACACTCTTTTAAACAAAGTATCAGTGGAAAGTCACAGTAAGGTAGAACAATGCATCAGATTGTCCTAGTTTTTCAATAACTAATCTTACCTGCCATTCGTTGTCTTCTTTCAGAATCTAAATCATCTGGATTGCTACATTTAAACAAAAAGTCATTAATAGGGTTAAATTAAAACGTGTATAAACTATAGATAAAATGCAAAGCAAGGTGCAGGAGCTCACTTTATTCCAACCATTCATCCATCTATCCATACACTCACATATATATATATATATTTCCTATATTGCTTAGTATGCTCTTGATGCTTGATGTACTCCTCTGTAACTTATATGGACATAAGGAGTTCTGTGACCATTCAAAAAGAATGAGGTTGTAGGCCACGTGCTTTTACATGGATCACAGAAATCAGAGGTGACATCTAATGTCCATGACAAATTACAATAGGTCTATTAATCCTTATAGTGTACAAGTTTTCCTGATGAAATTATGACATCAGAATTTACTGGTTATAAACAATTGCATCATAACTCACCAAAGTAGCATAAGATCAAACACTGCAACCAGTCTAAAATCACCAAAATATATAAACATGTGTTGACATATATTAACATGTTTATTTAGTACGCTTATAGTAGGCGCCCTTTAGATAGACATGCCACCCCTTCCAGGGTCCAACCACATCCACAAATCCGTCTAGTGGGTATAAAATAAAAAGAAGGTAGAGAGCATAGCGCAATACTCTCTAATATTGGGACAACCAAAAGTGTGTACATATAATATATACATCCGTTCCAATTCCCAGGAAGTGGGGAGGTATGTCCCCGCTCAACATGAAGGCGGCAATTTAATGGTGTTTTTAGGGGAAAGGAGTGGAGGGAAAATGGGATTGACTTAGCACTTACGAATTGCTAGGCATGCAAACCCCCCCCCCCCCCCTTGAGATCTAGCCAGACCCCCAAAGTGCTGTGGCCACGCTGCCTTTGTTCTGATTTCCAAGACGCCAATGTTGGGAGGTATGTAACTATAATCTGCCTACAGCTTAGGCATTGTTGGCGGCCAGGCTTTACTTTCTGGAATATATCCTAGGAAGAAGACCAGTGTCGCTTCATAGTGCAGCAAGCACAATCTTTAATAAATTAATGTTAAAAACTAAAATATTAGTGAATGGAAGCTAATGTGCATGAATGATAGGAGCAGTGGAAGCCTTTCTGGTTGATGTAAGGTGCTGGCGGTAGCTCTGAGCGTGTGACCTGAAACACAGAACCAATGGCTGATTAATAATCCACAGGAGCAACCCTTTCTTGTGGTTGTAAGAATGCTGCATTCAGTGGTTGCTGACCATTCCAGCTATCAATACAGTGGTGCTGATGTTCTGGGACATGTGCCAAAGATCTTGCAGCTGTCTTAGGACTGCTTTACATTACATTTTGTGATCCCTGGTCAGCGGTGAAAAGTCACAATCAAGAAATGTGACTTAACTGATGAGAAAATGAGACATCACCGCCTCTTTGTAATTCCTGGGTGGCCAGAGGAGCCGACACACCTTCTATACTGCTGCGAATACTCTGACGATCTTCTTGACTACAGGTTATTCTATCACCACTCACTTCAAAAGTAAGGACATCAGGAGGAGCAGGAGATGAATTATGAGAGCAAAAGGGTGCTCAGATCCTAGTGAAATGCACCTTAAAGGATATATATGTACACTAGTACTTCTGAGCGTGTTAATTGTTGCAGTAGTGATTGTGTATTGACATAGACTAAGCAGTAGCAGCTTCTATTACCTCATCATCATTTATACTTCTGTTAGCCAATTGTGTATGTTCTATGCAGGTACCATAAATATATAAATATACACATCATCCAAGAGCACTTGAGTGATGTTATCGGATCTCTATCTGTATAGCTGAGTAAAGTGCACGTTTCATTTTCCTTGTGACTGTTTTTGCTACTGAAGGGTTGAGATCTGGTGAGCATCTGGAAATACTTTAGTCCCAGCCCCCGTCACGCATCATTAACTTAATAACAATGCAGATGTGGGATTTTGTGCACGTGCTTAATTTTTAAAGTAATTTAAATACCATCATTTTGTGATCAGCAATCTAGGCATGAAATGTTCTCTGAGTGCATGTACTTGTCTTCTGCATTATGAATAACAGATTAAAACACAAGGATTCTGACACTAATTCACCAATTCATCAGCCCTATATGTTGTTATTTGCACACCTCCTTACTTCACAATATTAACGTCCAATATTATTCATCACTAAAGATAGAACATAACATATTGGGCACTGATGTGACCCATTTAGGCATCAGATCAAAGACTGTATCAATGTTTCTAAGGTTATAGCCACCATCTATCGTTATCTGTCATCTGCTTTAAAAATGGCAGAAATTAGGTGCATGGTGCGATACATGATCTACGTCTGACGTATTTGGGACTCGCATGGTTATCAATGAGAGCTCTGCCATCCATAACAGCACTAAACAATGTAAAACAATCCAACAAACTGTATATGCGAGAATAGGATAAATAGTAGCCAATATATTTGTTACCTTTTGAGTCTTTGGATGTATGCAGTTACCCATGTGGGGAAGTCCATGTGTTGGCTGATATCATATAGTGCCCAATATTCCTTACACAATATGGGAAAAAACAATTGGTGAATATTGCACAGAATTTTTTTTCAAGCAATGTAGCTATAATACTCATGGCAATATATTACTGGTACAAATAGCTGTGAGCCAAGGGGACATTTTATATGGAATTAAATGGTTCCTAAGGGGCTTCCTGACACCGAGGTAGTAAGATTACTCAGATGAACCTATTGGTTCCCATATTCCCTGGCATTCAGCAGGCTATCGCAAGACAAAGGTCCCAAGAGCTTGTGGACGGACTCCAAGTTTTCCTCCCAAACCCTGCAGCCCCGCTCAGAAAACAGAATACAAAAGGAATACATGACTTTTATAAAATGTCATTGGGAACAATTTATGTGTTTACTTCACTTATAAATAAAAAAAATATTATACAGTACCATGTGCATTTTATTTCTACAGTAACTGAAGGGTTTCTGATCACAGAAAGACAGGATAAAGAGTACAAGCACCACAGATATTCTCTAAAGACCAATCAGGTCCAGCACAACAGAACAGCTTAGCCAATCAAACTGTTTGGAATATCCTATATTATCAGTATACACTCCTACAAGGAGTTTAGCTGGAAAGTTATGTTATTTATTCTATGTTATTACAATGACTCTTATTTATTGATTTAATTGTTTATTTCAAAACAACTGTCGCCTTTATGCCTTTCTTGCTTTTAATACTTTGTTTTTATAACGTTTGAGAAAAAAGCTGGATACTTTTATTTTGGGCAGCAGTGTTTAATGAAATAACATTTTACATCTTACTGCGTGCCTTCCGATACCTGAGGAATGGTGAGACTTTGTAGCTGCCGGAGTGTAATCTCGCTGAGATGACGGAATGACATTGTAAAATCAGCTTTGGTGTCGTCCATCAACTGTAAAACGAAAAAGACAAAACCAAACAAACTGCAATGTGATCGTTCTTGATTTGAGCACTTTATTTTCCCTGTCTTCTGTTGAGTGTAACATACATTAAGGAAGGATTGGATCAAGGTCGGGTCTCCGTCGCTGGCACCTAGGAGGCCCAGTTTAGCTCTATAAAGCTCTATGTATCTGCAAACAAGGAGGGAAATGTCAAATGGCATAATACAGCAACAGGACACTGATCATTTGGGTTATTCTTAATCAGGACTTACCTCTGGAAATAAAGATGCGGAAAGTCAGCAAGTATTTTTGAAGCTCTGAAACAGAGTCAGACAGATAAGTCAGTCTCAATGTATTTCAATTGTGAATTGGAAAACAATATGGTAATTTTATGATTATAAGAAAACTCAATGATATTATACTAGTGATGGGTAACAGGCGGCCCTAGGGCCATATGTGGTCATTCTGAGCCTTTACCTGCGGCCCCCAACTCCTTCCTGCCTTACTGTCATGTCTGCTTGTTACAGCTTGTGACACTTGTTTAAATTGCCTGCTGATATGTTATTACAGATAGGTGTCTATTTCTTTGAATGTATTGTTTTAACATATTACTGAGATTAAGGGTAATGTGTGTCCCTTATATAGGGCCACACCATGTGACTCCCAAAGTGTTGCCCATCATCATCATCAATTATTTATATAGCGCCACTAATTCCGCAGCGCTGTACAGAGAACTCACTCACATCAGTCCCTGCCCCATTGGAGCTTACAGTCTAAATTCCCTAACATAGATAAATACAAACACACACAGACAGACAGACAGAGAGACTAGGGTCAATTTTGATAGCAGCAAAACAACCTACCAGTAAGTTTTTGGAGGGTGGGAGGAAACCGGAGCACCCGGAGGAAACCCAGACAAACACAGGGACAACATACAAACTCCACACATGGCCATGGTCAGAAATTGAACTCATGACCCCAGTGCTGTGAGGCAGAAGTGCTAACCATAGGCCGATACATCGCTATACTATATAACACAAATCACCATCATCAGTGGCTATTTATATAGTCCCTGCACCATTGGAGCTTACAGTCTAATTTCCTAACACACACACAGACTAGGACAATTTCATAGCAGCCAATTAACCTATGATATGTCTTTGAATTCACCTACTTACTGCATAATGTGAGATTTCTAATAGACTTTTCAGACAATGGATGTAGGTTTGGTAAGGTTTTACCCAGCTAGTCCAAGATTAGAAATCTAATACTAATTAATAATGAGTATTAATAATTTCAAAGCAGAACTAAGTAATACAAGATTGGGAACCTGTAGAAGGTGATCTATAAAGAACGGAGGGACATCAATGAATGTGGATGCTGTCCACTAGCTACGTACAGCATCTCGGTGAGAACAGGATCTACTTGTACTTATAAAAGGAAGGAATGATTGATACAATTTACGGTCTGAGTGCACCGACAGCTTGTCTTCAGTGTACATATTTCTCTTTATCCGGGAACACATGACCTCCGACAGAGCTTAGTTTGCGCTAGACAATGATGAATTGCCTGTAACACTTAGACAAAATACACACTCAAACTATACTACATCCATGCTACTTAAGTATAGTCTATGTTCCTTAGCCAGGCCAGGATTTAATTCAACATTGAGTTCTCTTTCAACTGCAGTCCTCTTTCTAATCTCACCCTCAATTACTTCTTTTACCCTCATATTTATATTTTCTCTGCAAATACTGTATATTATTCTAGTAATGTTTGAATACTGAGTTTCCTGTGTGCTCCTAGACATTTAATGGCAGTTATTGTGCCTTCCTCTCTAAAATAAGTAGTAATAAAGAAGAAAAGGGCATATTCCAGTACTTTGTGATTTGTTTTACTCTGGAAGAAGTTTACTACATTGAGGCTGTTTTTCTAATACACATTTGCAATACACTTTAGCTGCCTCATAGCTCCCTCTGCTGGTGTATAAGAAAATGACTATACTTATTTACATACACAGCATAGAGGCATTAATGTTTACAGATGAGACTGCTGAATACAGGACTTGTGTATTGTGCATTAAAAGTAAACATATTAGTTTTATACATTTATATACAGTCTACGTTGATGCTTTTTTGCTTTGCAAAAATGTACTAATCAGATGAAGGGATCCGTTTGTATAATCAAATGCTCTATAAGTGAATATTTTTATGATGCTAAACAATGACCTGTATGATACATAAAGCCTCATTTGCAAACCACAAAAAAATGCAGACCTGCAGTGCTGTGCTATTAGCATAATTCCTTTAATTTTTCTGCCAACCGCATTTCAAAGTGCTCTTCCCTATTCAACACTTATAACTAACGCTAGAATGTAACTCTATGCCATACTTGACATTCCGGGAGACCCTTAAATTCGGGTAGGTCAGACAAGTATCCCGCATACGGCAACTTGCTCCTCAAAATGACGCGTTTCGCTGTGAATCGCATCAAAATTTCAAAAAAATCATAAAAATTTCTGATTTTTTTTGCATTGGTTTTGTATTTGTATATTTGGATAAATGTTTGTAATTCTTGTATTAACGTAGGTAAGGAAGTGTGGGGTTTGGAGGTCATTATTACAACATCTGCGTATAATAAATGTTAATAATAATAGGAAAATGATAGGCTAATGGAGACCACAGCTCGTTTGAGAACAGACACATGATGTAAAAAAATGCACTTTTTCCTTTGCCCCATAAGCATAATGGGCCTGATTCATTAAGGAAAGTTAAGTAAAAAAAAAAGTAAGTTTGCACCTTGGCAAAACCATGTTGCATTGGAGGGGGAGGTACATTTAAAATGCACCCCTTGCATTGTAACATGGTTTTGTCCAGGAGAAAACTTACTCTTTTTTTTTTTTTGCCTTACTTTCCTTAATGAATCAGACCCAATTTGTTTAGTCAGACAATAGCCAGACAACCTTGTTATATGTGTGAATGCAGCTGCCCTTTAAAACGTAGCAGACATCATTCACCACAATTACATGCCATTGCACTAAGTAAATTAGCCTCAAAATCACTTTATTAAACTCTGGACTGGACGAAGGTTAAAAAAAACGTTAAAGAGGCTAAAAAACAGCGATGACCTAAACTAAAAGAAAGTAAGAGGATGACATAGGATGAGGACATTCACAAGCGGTGACTGTAAGTTATCAGTGAGCACACCCAGTGACTACAATCTGCCCATTTGTAGAGAAGGGAATAACCACGCAAGTAGCAACTGATGAGCAGAGTTGAGGCATTCATGCCCAGTGCTGCTCTACCGTCATGCCACAAGAAGAACATGGCGTAGCTTGTAGAGTAACTCCGGCATTCACTACAATATACAATTAAACGTCAAACCTCCATTTCCGAACATTATAACCTTCTTATTCAACATATGACTTGGGACATTACAGATACCCAAAGATGCAATTATTTTAGGAATATTCATCAAACTATTTCAGAAATCATCTTATAGCGAAATGAATTATACACATAGAACAATATAAATACGTTTAAGCATGTATTGGATAAACAAACTTATGATAAATAAGCGGTAGGATTGGTTGCCTGTACCTGGCAATTAAAATGATCATACTTGGCCAATCACATTTCCTATAGACTAGATTGCATCATTTTAGATTGTTAGTGAACCACATACAGATAGCAATAATTATACGGCCACAATCTATGGAATCTCATTGCAAATAAAAATTGTTGCATGTGTCAGTACCTTTAAAATATGCTGATTATTTTCTTTATGATTCATGTATGAACAGTAACAGACAAAACGAGTGGATGAACGCCTCCAAACTGATCACCCCCATATACCAACTATACAAGGACTTAGGGACTTGCATCTAGTTTGTATTCAGTTTTATCTGATTATGGGCCTGGAGTCTGAAAAATGGAGTGATAAGTGAATAAGGTATAAGCACCCAATCAGTTGCTAAATACTGGAAGCAATAATGAACATAAGTGGAGATTACAGAAGTTGCAGTGAGCAGACACTAGTAAATCTTACACTCCCTGGACTACTGTCTACACAAGTTAAAATGAATTAGACCTTACTTGGATGTTCCTTATGCTTCCAATGGGCTGTTGCACCAGTGTTTAATATGAGTCAGTCTTTCTTTACAACAATAAACACCCTTTTCCATCTGTCATTGGTCATTTATCAACACAACATTTTTCTAAGCTGTCATAATGCTCCCAGGGATTCCGTATCAACATGTTCAAAGGACACACACCAGCAACCCACACCGCCACAATACCAATGTCTCAGGGTCGAAGAGGCAGACAGGATAAGGGTATTTCTGACATTAGAAGGATTACTCACAGCTGTTTCTGCCTGTTGTCTATAAGGGGGTTCAAAGCTACAAGCAGCTTGTTCAGATTAAACATTCCAACATAGGCTTGTCCTCCGATCCTATACCTCGCTTCATCGTCAGATGTGTTTGGAACATAATCTATTTAAAGCAAACAGACCATGTATTACCAAGGTACAGCAAAAAAGTAAGTAAAATAAATAACCAAGACAGCCTTTTCAACAATAGACATTATTTCTGACTTGATAACTAAATGGGAAACTTAGATGGAATTCAAACCTTCCCTTTTAGAGAGCGCTGCAGTCTACAGGGTATTTATTTTCACAGGATGGACTACAGATTTCCAGATGGTCTTCAACATCGTCCCCCTTGCACTCACAAATTGTAAGGCAATTGATTACCAGTGGTACATAATAAACGTTCCTTATTATGTTAACCGGAATAATCTGTGTGTAAGTTGTGGCAAGAACATAATGGTCATCTATCATCTAAAACATTTGTTTTCTTTTCAAAATATGTTAAATCCTTCCGTGGCCGGGGGCAGAGTATCCAGTTTTCTTGCGCTTTGCATAGAAGGTTGGAAAAGATTATTAAAAACAAGTCTGAACTTTCATTTTTCTACGCTCTAAGAAAAGGACATTTGTTGAGTTAAATATATAGCTGCAATATGAGATTAACGGTATTGTACATAATATAATTAGCCCAAAAAAAAATAAAGCAATTGTTAGACACATCACTGGATTACAAGAATTAGGGCACAGTGATATGGCAAAGGAGTCAGTCATGATGACCATCTAACATAGAGTGAACTAAGCTTCTGATGGGCATGCACAGCAGATTAGCACACCAAATAGGACAAATACACATTGCTGGTGAAAACATTGGTTGTGTATACTATAGTTAGTACTATCGTCCATGCAGACACAAGTGGTTGCAAATAACATAGCAATGCGGCCCAAACGCAAATGTGGCCAGATGTCTGGCTATGTAGCCTAAAGTTTAATACCTGCACCAGCATGGCGACATTTTGGGATTCTAGCGACCTTGTAATGTCAACATATCTTAAGGACTGTAAGTGAAGAGAGTACTGAGAAGGAGGTCACCTTCTAGCCTATGTAATGACTTAATGGAGAGAATCTCTGCTATACGTAATTAGAAGATCCATTGTACCATTAAAAGACCTATCAGTGGGACTTTGATGTAACCTTATGCTCCCATCATGTACAGCAGTGCTGCTCCCGTTCCTGTATTCTTTATCCCATCTTGGGGCATATTCAATTAGGTTTCCGGTCACCGCGGAACGTGCACAGTATTGACGGTAATACAGATTTTCCTACGCAACCCTATGGGGTGCGCACGAAAATCCACGTTATTACAGTACCGTGGATTGACTTCGCGGCCCGTTCCGGCACGTTCCCACAGACCGGAAACCTAATTGAATATACCCCTTTATATTTTAATTTGAAGATGTTTAAGTCAACATATTGATGTAGGATTGGTCGCAGTGTATGGTGCATCATGGCTAAAAATTAAGTGGAGAATTTGTGTTACATTGTGACATACCTCTGATGTTTATCATTGAATAGTTTGGGATATTTGAGGTAATTGTAAAAATGATGCGATCTACAAGGTGATGCATACAGATTTATTCACTTAAAAAGACGTAACCTCACTGATATCTCTAAATTACATAAAGTAATAAAGTATAAAATAAATGCTAACTTTAAATGACATCAGCAAATAACTGTACTGGAAATACTGGAAACTCACCAGCATCATAATCTTCCATGAAACCAAATGGACCATAATCTATGGTGATTGACAGCAAGCTGAAGTTATCTGTATTGCACACACCTGTATTAGAATGAATATGATGTACATGTTACTGGCAATTACAGAGAAAAATCCCCCAGCGCACCACTGCTAACCAGCTGCTATTTCTATTTGTACATAAAAATGCAGAATTCTCAGTTACACACATTTGCAAATACATGATAAGCCACCCAACCTGCCAAGGCACGTCTGCTAATAGGGTGGTCCTAAATTTAAACAATGAGAGGTCCTATATTTGGGTCATACATATATGTGTTTTTAAATTGACAGCTAACTTATCAAGAGGTACCCCAAAAAGCCTTTAAATGGCAATATGGCACCAGCACTCCCCATCTGCAACTGATATCAAACATGCTTCTCAATCAGACAATACGGAAGTGGAAGTTGCTCAATCAATTGATAGGTTCATAGCAAGTGCTTGAAAGAGTGGGGTTATCCAGAAAGGAAAGCAATACAGAAAAATCCCCCAGCACACTGTTATGAACTAGTAACAGAGCTGCTATTTCTACTTGTACATAAAAATGCAGAATTATCAATTACAAATACATGATAAGCCACACAACCTGTCAAGGCACTTCTGCTAATAGGATGGTCCTAACTCAAAGCAATGAGAGTCCCTATTTTTGGGTGATACATATATGTGTTTTTAAATTGAGAGCAAATTCATCCTTAAACTGTTAAGTGTTATGCATCTCCCAGTCATACATAGAGTCTATGTATTGCCTGTAACAAACAAAACATAAAGGAAAGTTGGTCAATCAATTTATAGGCTAACAGCAGGTGCTTGAAAGGGTGGGGTTATCCAGAAAGGAGTAAATACACATTCAAGCACCTGCTATTAACCTATAAATTGATTGACCAACTTTCCTTCTGCTTTGTTTGTTGCTGGCAATACATAGGCATACTTTATGCATGACTGGAAGATGCATAACACAGTTTGAGGATGCATTTGTACAAATTATAGTGTACCCATTATCTTCACACTGTGGACACAAAAGTTTATGGGCTGAACTAATTGAGTTGCATCAACTCAACAGTAAAAGGTGACAGCAGCATGAGGAATCAGCTCACACACTGGCTGCTCCCACAGGTACACTTTAATGTATACATTTTGTTACAATTATCTAACTCCACCAGTACAAGGTTTACAAAAAATATTTTTTGTAATCAAACTAACCATGGATACAGAGTATAACATTTATTTAAAGTGGATTGTATGCTGTCATTTACTTTTATGAAACGAGATTATTGATCTAAGAGTCACTGTAGTTTGGAACGTTTAATACAAGCTACAATGCTTTATATTACATATAAGTCTTTAACAGCAATACTATCAAATCTAAGGAGGAAGACCAATATCAAAAACTTATTATGGTACACGTGAATTAAATAAAAAATATATGACACAGATTAATTATACTCCTCTCCAGCAATGTTCGGGAGACTCCCGAATTTCGGGCAGTTCTCCCAGGAGCACAGGACTTCCTCCCGGATTCTGCCCGGGTGGGACGGGATCCTCAATGACGCAATTCGTCTCTTATTGCGTCACTTTGGCCCGGCCCGCTGTAGCGCAATGTCGGAAACATGGCGGGTACAAAATGATGACATTTGCAGCACCACGCCCCCCTGCACTTGCCACTTGACCTCCCCTCCGGGAACCTATCGGAGGGGAGAATTTCAAAGTTGGTATATATGAGATTAATTGAACAGGTCATTCATTTTTGACTTACTGTATAAGCATGAAAACCACCAACAAGGAGAATGAAATAGTTACCAGTAGTTATAAAACATGGAATAAATGACACTAACAGAACTTCACTATTATGAACATAACAGCAACAAAACAGCATATTAAATCGTAATAATAAGACATAAATACACATAAATAAACATATGTTACATCAACCGCGCATTATAGCTGTTCTTTATTTACTTTTCCATGTCAGCATGATGTTTTTTGTGAGCAACTATAAATATTCACGAGCATAAATAAGAATGTAAACAGCCCACATGCTGGCAGGAGCATGCTCACTGAGCTCTTAAGAAACTTTCTGTGACATCATCAAGCTGCCCACTGTCAGTACATTAGATTGTACGCTCCTCTGAGCAGGGTCATCTCTCCTCCTGTCCTCACCACTCTTAACTCGGCTCTCCAGCTACCTAGCCCTCCTCCTCGAGGACCCTCCCCCCCCCCCCCCCCCCCGTCCCCTCTCGCTCCTTCTTCTCCCCTCTGGGGGTTTCCCTGTCATCCGGGCCCTTCCTCTCGGGCTCAGCCGTATGCAGGACCCTCCCCTCTCCCCTCCCCCGCCCCTCTAGCTGTGCTTTGAGCTCACCGAGTTACTGTGCTTATTGTTTACTGTACTGTGCTGTCTCACCATGCATTGTAACTTTGTTTGTCCCTGGACGGCGCTACGGATACCTAGTGGCGCCCTATAAATAAAAATTAATAATAATAATAAAAAAGTACATAGGTTCTCAATGATCACATGAGAACTGTGTCACAGGAACTTCTGACCACACCAACAACTTATTTAAATAGTGCCTTTATGACACAGAGGGCCACTTTTATATCTAAATTTTCCCAGTAATGGTATGTGTGTTCATAACTTTCAATTTGGCTTCTACTCGTGTTGCACTATTAATGTTACTATAATTTTGCTTAAATACTGATTGACTGGTACATATTATAGAGTTATTAATGGAACATGACCCAAGAAATGGGCACCAATACCATTTAGATAGGTCTCTATGATCCTCAAAAATATTATGTATTGCCAATCAAACTAGTATTCATACTTGTCCACTTTTAAAATGTCTCTTGATTACGGAAATCGTACCATTAAGCCCCACCTCCACCAAGACCCAGGAGGGTGCTTACTCTTCTGGGAAATTCCGAGAGAGTGGGCAAGTCTGCTATTATTTATACTGCCATGCTGATTTGTATACCCACCTAATATCCCAATTTTCTTCACGGTTGTCTTTGCACCAATATTCACATATGTCCTCTAGTAAGCTTCAGTAGGGAAGTCAAACAGAGAGGACTTCCTTTAAGAAGCATACTGGAAGACATATGTCAATATGTAAATGTAAACTGAGGACATATGTGAAATTGTAATCCCATGATTTACATTTTCATGCAGCAGGGGCATGGTGACGTGATTCGCAGTGAAACACCCCAGCCCTGTCCACTTGGCAAGGAGATAAGGCTGAATCTGAGAGGGTGGCCTACCGGGAATCCAGGAGAACTCCCCAAAATGTGTGAGTCTACCGTAGGCAAATATGTTGTCTACTCTCCTGGAATTTCGTGACACTCCTGGTTTATTATTATTATTGGTATGGCTCCTGGACTCCAGGGGAAGCAGGATAAGCTCTCAGAGGTGTGATCCCCTCCTGACAAGGGGGTTTGGATGTGCAGTGATTACACAACTTGCTTCATCATACCACTGGCTCTGCCCTCTTAAGGGCACCAACGGAGTCAAGAAGGATGTCTTGAAGAACAAGTTTGAAAAGTAGGCAAGTACGGTGCTCAGTCAAGTGTCTGCCAAACTGAGAAAGCCGCTATGCAAGCTAGTGCTGGAAGGCTGGGAACAAGACAGCAAGCATACAGAATCCATATATAGATCCCCCAACAAGTTATAATAAAAGATATTTCAGGTCTAGCCTATTAATCTGGGCTGAACATGTAATGAAAACTTGACTGAAAGGGTCACTTCTCTTCAGCATCAGTAGTGAAGACATTTGAGATAAAGGTGTGACCAGCATGCAGATATTGTTCTACACACAGCAGTCATACTGTTCGTAATCCCATTAAAGGACATTTTTGGTCACCTTTTGCGGAAAATGTCTGACAGAGAATTACAATTTACACCTAACTGTACACCAATAAAATAACTCCATTTGAGTCAAGGTATGGAAACATGTACTTATATATTTTCAAATGTTATTAGTAGCTCCTTCAAAGTTTACCAGTCACCAGGTCATCTAACATTATATTCACCCGCAAGGATTCCATTCAGAATGCTAAGATCTCTCCCAGGAAGGCTTCCTCTACCCTGCATAGTAGTAAAACCAAGACATGTAGAGGAAGCCAGGCAGACAGCGAGCACTCAGTGCTAGGCAACATGACCAGTGATAGGCAACATGACCAGTGATAGGCAACATGACCAGTGATAGGCAACATGACCAGTGATAGGCAACATGACCAGTGATAGGCAACATGATACACTTCAAGGGGCTGCACAGGTGATCCCCCAACCTTCAAAAGGGCCACACATTTTCCCTAATCTCAGTAATAAGCTAATACAAGCTATAACAAACATCTGACAGTAAAGCAGGGAGGATCTTGGGACCTCAGTAGAAGGATCAGAGGGCTGCCTGTCGCCCATTGGCTGGCAGTCTGCCTCTACTTCCATGTTAGACTGCACAATCCTCACTCTCTGTTTTTTCTCTCCTCATGTCACAGATCTACTTCCGTGCGAGTCGCAGTAACCCTGACAGCACAGTGTTCAGGCAGCACAGTGTTCAGGATAAAAGGTCTGCTTTAATTAAGTTAACTTCTATTTTCGGTTTAGGGGTTTACTGTACTGAATTCTTGTGTAGGACAATGTAGTAAATATTTTGCTCTAAGGGTGATTAACTCCTTTTAGAAGAAGGCGATTAAAATGTGTTTACGATCTTTTTTAAATGATCTTTCTGCATCCTGCATTTGAAGAAAAAAATCTTGTCAATATCTGCAACAGCGGAAAGTTTATTTTTATTTAGACAAGTGAGTTACTCTACTTGCATTCTGACTGTTATGTTTACGTGTTTGCCCTGTGGCGGTTATTTTCTGGGAGTTAAGCAAAAGCTCTGGAGAAAACATGAGTCACATGACAACTTTTTCGTGTTTGCTGCAATACACGAGTCTGCTTGGCTTACATTTGTCTTTTCGAAACATCAAGAGAAAATCCCTTGAGAACCACCCTTAATATATAATATTTTCAATATAGAAAACTTGTATGTCTTTCTCCTAAAATACTGCTGGCTTTAGCCTCATTTATGACTGAAATTGAGCAGGAAAGTGAGGGGACCATTAATAAACGTGGCACTTTTGTGTCCTGGAAGCTTTGTTTTGCATTGGACAAAGCATGTGTGTGTGAGTGTGTGTGTTTATTACATTGCTTGAAACTTTCTCCCCCAAAGGGAAACTTGGAGGCACAAGGCGATTAACATTAAAAGCATAGGACGACACCTGAACACCTTGTGCAAAACAGAAGTCCTTATGTGGAATGGAAAGCGCTGTGTGTTCTTGTGCATGGCAAAAAGCGGCACTAAACAATCTGCATCCCTTTATCTCATTACAATAATCTTTACAAAATTAAACTTCGTTTCTGAAGTGCTTTGCCCACTGAGCCTTAATGGTGCCTACTATGTACTTTACTAGGAACTCCTCCCCTCATCCTGCGCTCCGCAGCAACTGCTACCATCCTGGTCATAAAACCATGCAGTATGGTGGAAAACTAGAGACACTTGTACAAATGGAGGCGTATGTTGGTCCACAGTTGCTTTTGCACTGTGGTGTGAACGTTTTATGCGTTTTTTAATTACCTCCTTTTTTAGCTTTTTTTCACTGTTTCAGAGGACACGTGTGTCTTCAATGTGAAGTCTGAACATGGGTGCCAAACGGATTTCCTGCCTTTCCAGATTTATGCCGTCAGAACACACAGAAGTACCGGATGTATTGCTATACAGGACCATGCAATAATTCCATGTGTACGCATGAAGGGGAATTCAGCGTTAAGCATATTACCGTTAATACAGTAATCTTAACACTGCACCATCGTTGAAATTACTGTACTAATGGTAATTATGCGCACTATTACCGTAGTAACGGTAATAGTGCACAGGCCGCGTTACTTTTGACAATAACACGGCCAATTGAATATGCCCCTTGGCAAGGGTATGGTTTGGCATTTGCCATTTTGCCAAAACCTTGCCCAGGCTCTGACTGTAATGTCATAGAATATTTTTGTCTTTGCCGCTAAAGGAGGGAAAGTTGCAGGTGGTCAACAAATTTAGATTTCCAATATATGGTTATTTAACAATACTTACCTATTGTCTTATTAAAAGCACTAATTGCAGCCTGTCAATCTCAGTTCTCCTCCCACCGCTGACATTGCCTGACCACCTCTCTATTCCTATATATATTTAGGTAAATCTATAGCACGGTATGATAAATGGAGATGTAGCCCACTAATTTCTTACAAGGAGCCTACACCGCACATACAGGGCTTTGTTTCATCCCACGATGTTTCTAGAGCTGGAGGACATTAAACTTACTTACGAGTTCTCACTGGTCAGAATAGGAACCGATTTTCACCAATCCTGGAAAGGTAAGCGGGCAGGTCTTGAATCAAACTGCTAAAAAGGAGTTCTGTGGATTTTTTGAGGGATATTTCAGTGGGTCTTCATGTTGCTAGTAACCCAAAATTTAGTCTACGCTGCTGCACTTTAAGAGCTGTAAGTGACCTGCATGTACCCCAGTTTTCCTTTCCACAAAGACCACGCAAGGGGTAAGATTCAGCGGAGACACCACGAGCCAATGTCATGGCAGGAATCTCCACTCATTTTTCCTTGCACCCCATAAAGGTGGAAGGAAAAATGAGCGGAGATTCCAACTGTAGTTGTTGGTAATGTGTCTGCCGCATGCCACATTGACGGCAATTGAATCTTCCCCAATGAGGCTAACTGAAGCCCACTGAATTACCCATTACCACCATCAAGTTCATTAAACTGTAGAAATGCACAAAAGATGCTGGCACCTAATCGTCTGATTTACACTAGATGCTGGTAAGGTGGCTATGTGATGCCCGGTCTGACCAAGGCAGGAGAGTTTGAATTAGTTGCTGTGGGAGAATTGAGTAAGATCTTTTAAAAAAAACAAATGTTCTTACAAAGAGGCTGATTTTCAGCTGCATACCGAATACTTTTACAAAAGATTCAACCAAATTCTCACTGAATCTGAGCTTTAACTTGAATATTAAAATTAATCAGATGAGGCCTAAATTATAAATCATATTGATAATGTTACCTACTGGAAGTGAACCTAAAATCACAAGAAAATCAGAATTCAGATTCAGATGGCCGACTGTAAAGGATTTGGATGAATCTGAATCTTGCTAAAACATGTATCAATTCTCGATTTGATATGTCGCCCAATTATATTTTTATCATATCAGAAATATTTTAACTTCAATGTGTCTTAACACTAAAATATTGCTGTAGAAGATTGAATATAAACTTACCATGTGCGAATCCTACGGACTTCCATCGTGCAATCATCTCTGCAGTCTGAGACACCACCTTAGAGAAGAACACCTGCAATGATATTCACATTGCAGATAAAGGACACTAATACTTACACACATAAGGTAATCCAGGTAGACATACACAATAACCTATTTAACTTATTCAAGCTTTTGCCTCAACACATTTATCCACTTTTAGACAACCCCCATTTAAAATAACATTTCCTCTCATACAGCAAATAGCATGGGGAGGCTGGACAGGAATCCACCATTACTGGAAGCCGGGGATAGACTGCGCAGTAGCCTGGGACAAGCAGCATAATACAAACCAACCATACCTCTGCAACTGAGCTCTGTTATTGAGCTATGGGCGGATTGATTCCTAAAGTGAAAGTGCAGAAAGCTGAGAAAGGTACTGACTTAAGGGGGATAAGTTGCCAAGGTGCCCCTGTTTGCTATATGGGGAAATGTTAAGCAGGGGTTCATTAATACACAATACATATGGATTTCAGGTTGGAATAAGTCATTCTTTAGAACTCACCAATACTTTGTCAGGATCTGTTGTGCTAATAGATGGAAAGTGTTCCTTAATTATAAAGTCAACTAATTTCCTGCAAACGAGAATATGTAATGTATTACTAATAAAGAATTCTTGTGGGTCTTTCTTTTCTTTACACTAGTTGCAAAATAAAGATCAATTGTAATAGTCATTCAAACAATTAGCATCACATTTCAGATATATCTATCTATCTATCTATCTAGCGGGGGCGCTTCCATAATGCATTAACTTCATTAATTGGTTAAAATAACACATAATATTGGACGTACCAGAGATCTTTCAAGTATGAGCATGTAAAATACAAGTACTTATAGACAATGAAAAGCAATCCTCACGTTTAATACACCTCAGATCCCCTACGCGTTTTGTTTTTAAACAACTTTGTCAACTCCTGTCTATGTGACACATGTCTATGTGGCCACACCCACAGACATGTGTTTATGTGGGTGTGGCCACATAATGAGGGTGTGTGTGGCCACACCCCAGAGGTGTGCCTAATGCTATTGAAGCGCTAGGCTTCCATGTTCTCTCTTCCCAGTGTGCACAGCATCCGTTCAGTGCTGCTCTGCCATGCAGAGCAGCAGTAAACAGAGAATACTTTGGAATGGCGGGACAGAGGCTTCAAATAGGTCTGTCCTGCCTAACTCAGGACTTTGGTAGGTATGTGTCTCCTTCTCCTGCTGCACACAAGCGTGTTGCTACTGAGCAGAGGCTGCACAATGCAAGCAGCAGAGTCTGACATAACCCCACTCCCCAAGAACTTCCTAGCTGTGTAGTAGTAGTAGTATATGCATTAATAATTCATGCATAATAAGGTCAGTGAAATGAGATGGATCTCTATAATAATGATAAAAGGAGTACTAGTAAGAGGAGAAAGTCAAGCATATGCATTTATAAGTAAAACACAGAAATAATGAAGGTCTATAAAAAAGGAAAATAAACACATTTTTCTGCTGTCTTTTGTGATACATCCTCTTTAAGAGTCATTAATAGTCTGCATTAAGACAACGGCTAAGAACCAAACACTAAGGGCCTGATTCATGTGTGGACACAACTTGCATTTAAAAAACGAGCACGGAACACGAGCGTAGCTCTGACTGTATTCAAATCCAAGCAGATCGCAATATACGGTTCAATTTCTGGGTGTTAGTACGCCCTGCATAAACTTTGCATGTCTTATGTTAACAGGCAGAACACAGTGTATATGTGTAATATAAAGTCCCATCAGTAGACTAGTAGAGGATAGTGTACAGTATCTCAATGCAGACTGTGTTCTCCAGACTCTTTGCTGGTTATGCCCTGGCAATTCTGTTTTGGCTCACAGAGACACACTATCATCATTATCATCATCGTCATCATTTATTTATATAGCGCCAACATATTCCGTAGTGCTTTACAATTGGGGACAAACACAGTAAACTAATAAACAAACTGGGTAAAACAAACAAAGAGGTGAGAAGGCCCTGCTCGCAAGCTTACAATCTATGGGATAGACTATCTCCTTCATCTCCTGGTTACCTACACTTCCAATATAAAAGTGATGTACTCCAAACTGGGCATCTTTCGAATAGGAAAAACAAAGCTTTGCCTTTGCCTTGCTAGTGCAATACTGCACAATGAAGGTGGACTTTCCATTTTTTTGTGCTTTGTGTCTCATATTTAAAGCTTCAGAAACATTGTTTGATCATTTATTATAATTGAAACAATGGCTGGTAATATACTTAAGAATATCTCCTTACCGTAGCAAGTAAAATTCGCCAGAATTAGTCAAAACTTCAAGTGAACCAATTCTAAACCATGATTTTGCAACTCGTAAAATCACTGCTCCTATATAAAAAGGAAATATACATCATGTTTTTGGTTACTGACTTAGAGGCGTTCAGTCATAATCCCACAGACGGTAGCTTCGCCCCATTGGCTCCTCAGCCAAGCACATACACCAAATGTCTGAACCTGCGGTTCCTCTCGTACTGAGCAGGATTACTATGGCGACAACACATCATCAGTAGGGTAAAAACCCTTCATTTTTATTCAACGTCCTTTATTTATATAAAAGAAACAATCAAATATATAAACATTGGAGCAAATAGATTAGCTTGTGGTTGGTGTCATGTTCAAATGTAAATAGACACAGAAATTAACAATGATATCCCAATGCTAGTAAGTCATAATGTAAGTTACAGTTAAGAAAACTAAAGAGTTCCAAAATCCTCTGACCTTAGGACATAGTCAAAGAAGGTAAAGGAGTTCACCTGATGCTGCCAAGCATTTATAACTTAGAAGACTAGGGTGGAAATTGTGCAGCCTTTTGGTAGTGAAGTAGGACCTATGCAGTATATATAGTTGCATCTTATACTTTAGTTACAGAAAAGAGCATTTAGGGGGATTGTAGGGCTTTTCCTCAGTCTTCATTATCAAGAGAGGCTACATCACTGACCACTGGGAGCAAGATTACTGCATGAACTATGTTTAAAAGCAGTGTTTTGCGGACGTTGATTATAAAACCTTTTTTGGAGGATTACATTTGTTCCAAGTATTTCAGCCCATGTGGCCAATGCTAGTGTTCCAGGATCAGTCAAAATTCAGACACTCTTGAGGTACGACAGAATTCTGTGCACTCAATAAAACTGTCTCTGTAGCAAAGGATGCTGACCCTCTATAAAACCTTTAAAGCCTGCATCACTATGGGGCATCTCGCCACCTCCGTGGAGTGTGCCACAGGCCCCAAGACCAGAAACCCAATGGTCTCACACATATAATGGGCAGCACAGTGGCTTAGTAGTTAGCACTTCTGCCTCAAAGCACTGGGGTCATGAGTTCGATTCCCGGCTATGGCCCTATCTGTGTTGAGTTTGAATGTTTTCCTTGTGTTTGCGTGGGTTTCCTCTGGGTGCTCTGGTTTCCTCCCACACTCCAAAAACATACTAATAGGTTAATTGGCTGCTATTAAAATTGACCTTAGTCTCTCTCAGTCCACGTGTGTATGTTAGGATATTTAGACTGTAAGCTCCAACGGAGCAGGAACTGATGTGAGCGAGTTCTCTGTACAGCGCTGTGGAATTAGTGGCGCTAAATAAAGAGCTGATGATGATACCCATTGCCTCACAACGCCCTTCTACAGGGCCATATGATTTAACTGTAATGAATAGCAGTATATGATTTTGTTGCTAATAAATGGAGTGAAATTTAGATGTATGAACTCCTTAAGGTCTCTTCAAGTGTGTATTCCAATGTACATGATGCAACAAAATAAGGTCTGAGTATGATTCAAATCTGAAGGACGTCCATTAATGAGGGATCCTGGTTGGCTAGATTAATGAGCATGTCATCCACATACAGCCCAATTGTCTCTACAAGATCACCTTTGCTCACACTGTGATGGCACGTATATGGGTGGCTAATAAAGTTATGGCGATAGCATATGATAGTGGGGAGAACAGACAACCCATATCTAACATGTCTAATTCAAAGCATTCTCATAGGCCTTGGAGACTGTGGTTGAATAAATAGCAGAAAAATGTCCCCAGGGCTTACGCCACACTGACATCTTCTGATACTATGGACGTAATGACAGGTGGAGACTAACTAGCCTTGCCGAGTATGCCAGAATTCATTACAGGCTGTCACCAAAACCTTTCTGCTTATAAAGAAGATTTTATGGTTGGAATGTTCAAACAGAATATTCACATATACTCTGTGTTGTATATCCACAGTTCTGTATTGAGTGGGGTGTGCTTTAGGAAATATCTTGCTTCAGCAACTGTGATTTCAGCTTCAATTATTACTCGGAAATACATCCCAGGCCTACAGGAAGATGTTTTTGTCTCAAAGGAGAGTTAACCAAAAGGCAAATTAAGTTTTCTTTGTATTGGGGGATCCGTTACTCAGGCATATATAGATTATAACTCGAGAGCGATCCAAAACATACCAAGCCAGCTATGTGGCTTTTAAATCTAAGGGGAACAGGCATGAAATAATCACCACCATGTCCAACTGTCGCGCACTCTACTAAATAGGAGAAGGATGGACTGTTAGTGTGCTTAAGATGTCATTCATAATGTATAAAACATCAACAAAACACTTAATCAAAAATAACACTAGTTTCAGTGAGACTCAACATCACTTTTGTATTAACCTTGTATAATGTTAAAAAAAAAACATATAAAAATCAGATAAACATATATTTGGTACCACCTCACTTCACCCCGCACAACACTAACAATAAGAAAGCCCCAATGGGAGTAGAAGAAACAATATAACTACCACCTCCACCATAATATGTCAGTCTCCAAAGGAGTTAAGCAATCCACATTTGAAATAATTCTCATATAGTAAAACATCCAGAATAGATATTCTTAATACAAGTAATCAAGATGAATAATTAACGGACATCTAGGAGACAAAACACCACAAATGGACACACACACTTCACAATAAATCAAAACTTTTTTAGTATCTTCAAATAAAAATCAGGTACCAATAAAATCAGGATCATTACATATCTCCACTGGTCTCATATGTTATCCCACTATAGTCAGGCAAAATCAGATAATTAGGAATATATATTGTAAATGTTTCAAACTATTTGCTTTATCACACTTTTAAATTAACCACACAACCCGCACAAACACTATAACTTTTATGTTTATAACATTTCCTACCACTCATCTTACATAATATCCCAAATAGACCCACTAGTGGTGTCACTATTAAGTTTTTAACATTTGTATCACATAATAAATTTTATATTTTGTTCATATTTTAGCATTAAAAAACAATTCTTTCATTTAGTCCCATTACACCACTATCCTTCCCCATGAACCATTATTGTATATCTTACCACTCAAAACTGCTCTAAGACTACTTCTGCTCCGGATCTCGAGCCTGAATCAGTGCTGGTGGATTAGATTTGAGGACCGTCTGACGCTCGGTGTAGATGTAGGTAACAGTGGCAAGAGGAAAACCTTTACAGCAGAAAATTACCCTCTTTGAGGGACTTGCATACCAATGTTATTCACCCTAACACACAACATCCAGGCTCTCCATCTCATGAAGATAAAGATAAGGTGACCATGATTCACCTATTGTTACTAATGATAATTAAGGGCGGTACATAAATATGATTTCTGCTATGGCAATGATTGATTCTGGTGCTGGGGCCAATCTTATGAAGTTTATAAGAGACAGTCCCATCCTTTACAGGTCCAAACCATCGCCTTTGATACTGGAAACTGGACGGTTCACCTCTGAATTGACGAAGATCTGTCATCAATAAATAATCTGTTGCAGGAAGACTCAGCGTTCTAGCTGCAAGTCTAACTCAGCTCCTTAAGCTCCGTTTCTAGTGTTTCCTGAATATCCAGATCCTAAAACTCTGATATCTGAGACTTAGCGATACTGTCTCACCCATGTGTTACTGACTCATGTGATCATTCTGTCCTATTTCCTTTACCTATGGGTAGTCTAGTGTGATGTCTTCCTATCCCCTTCCTGTGCTAAAATTTATACTCGGATGACAGCAGCCAAGCTCCCTACGTATGAACTGGATTGAAGTAAGATATACTTTTTATTTGTAAGTAAGGGTTGGGACATGAAAAATAATCAAATAGAGAGACAATGGGTTTGAGTGGTAGATGGCTAGATGGCCTTGTATAGGTAATAGCATTACAAGAACTAAGTGGAGTTCTGCAAACAGAATACTATTATAAATTAATTACTTTAGCCTCAATTAGACAAATGTAATAGGAAAATTATGTTGACAATTATTTAATATTTTGCTGCATTACAGACAATTAGTACCAATAAAAGTGAGTTTTGAGATTTGAGAAAGTGTGAGTTATATGAGATTTATCACGCTACTCTACGTTTCTAACCTTTCATCGCTGTTTTAAATGTCCAAAGACGGATGTAGGTATTGTTAAATTCACTAAAGTGCTGGCTTCCTAAAAACACATGAATATTACTGTAATACGTATCAGTCGCCTACACAAAGTGGAGGCAGCCATTTTTGGGGGGGCTAAACCATTATTCCTGAGAATGGTGTACATCAATTTGCTAGTTACTAGTGACACCTATGAGGCAATTTGTTGCTCTCTACATTTGGACTTAACCACAACAGATTAATGCCATTGTTCGGCACAAGCGCAGGGTAACAGGATCAATCTCCAATTTAGCGACACATGTAGCTGACCAAACTATATGAGATCTGGTTGTATGACCCCACTGGCTGAATAGATGGATAACTTCAACCATAAATGGAACTTGTCAGTGCAGTCAGAAGATGACAACACACACAGATCGGGAGCCGTCAGCTTCAGATCACATTTACCAACATGTCCGATAATGATCAATCAGATTGTTATCAGGCATCGTGGATGTTTTAATGCCACACGTGCTTCAATATAGAGCAAAATGCCCAATATTGGCTGCAATATTACAGCATGAGTGGCCAGCATATTGCTTCAGTAACACTCGTTCATAGTGAATTGAAAGGTTGTATACTCATGAATAATGGATTAACACAAATAATGGATGCCTCCACTGTGCGCAAGTGACAGGTTCATTTTAAGTCACATATTAATTAAAATGAAAAGACCCGTGTCATTAGGAGATGTACAACATAAAGCAGGCAAGTGGGATGTTAATCTCATTAATTTATACTATTAGCTCTTGCTAGATCTCAGTAAAGGCACTGATCACAGTACTTACCTCTTTCTTTCTTAACATTCCCATTATAGAACTGATCTCTCCAGACCGCATCATTGCTCACAACAAGACTGTTTTATAAAACAAAACAAAATACATTTTAATTTAATTTTCTATAGCCAAGCCTACAAGTTACTAAAATGTGAAAATCTTATTTAAAGCTGTAACCTTAACGTATGATCATTTTATTTATTTATTTAGTAAAATAATTATTTCATTCAACAAAGTAACACAAATAATGACTCTATTTTAAAACAAGGCTACATATAGTTTCTCTCTATGTACCTAGCGGCTCTGCTGGTGGGAATCCCCAGGTAATGCATGGCCTCACTACACAGGAATTCTCGTACAGAGGACCTTAGCACAGCTCTTCCATCACCGTTCCTGGGAACCAGACAACATAACAAATATTATTCCAAAGGTGAACATTTATGACCTTAGGAGGAAGATGCACCCAATTAGTTTGCAGCGGCAGAACCACACACTGGTCTAAAGACTGAAGATATTGATTCACTAGCACCATTTTTTAAGCGGTCATGCTTAGCTGGTCCCCTAATCCACACTGTAACCTCCTTTCAGATCCAATAAAAGCCTTTGCCAAAAGCCCATAAAAATAATCCTGCTTTGTTATACCTAGTTTAAAGATTGGCTTGTGTACTTGAGTCCCATGTGATAGCAACATACTTTATACCCAGCTGATAATGTTTTACACACACTTGCCCGCTCTCCCGGGATGTCCAGGAGACTCATGAATTCCGAGTAGGTCTCCCGGACTCCCGGGAGAGCAGGCCACTCTCCCACATCCTGTCCAAGTGGGCAGGATTGGAGCTTCCATGCCGCGATTCACTGTGAATCGTGTCATTTTGGCCCTGTCCCCCACCGCAGAATGACACTTTTGGCTCTTTACGTAACGATGGCACGATTCGCGCTGCCCGCCCCCTTCTGGGATCTCCAGGAGGAGAGGTGTAAGACCTGACAATAAAGCAGGAAGGAGCTGGGGGCCACAGGTGAAGGGTTGGAGGGCCGCAGGCAGCCCTAGGGCCGACCTGTTGCTTATCACTGCTACAAGTTTTTGATGATGTCTTACAAAATTAACTTGCACTGTTCTAAGCACAACAGAAAGACAATGACTATCCCAGAGCTGCTACACTGTGTATTTGTTACTATTTCATTTTGAACTATGCTATTTTATCTGCTTAATACACATCCTGAAAAGTCTGAAAACCTTGTCTATAATACATTCTGTATTACCTTGAATATGGTGTTTTTCCCGAGCCTTTTAACTGAAGTTCCCATCTCTCTCCGTACCTAGAGGAATTATTTTAAATAGCATCAAGTGGAGCAAATACAACAGACATATTTTACCTCCCCTGGTGCCCCACCTCACAGCGGTAACATGCTGGTATGTGCTGATGCTTTAGCCAACAATGCTTTCCTGGTATGCAATGTATTACACTTGCAAATTCCTTGGTAATAAAATAAAGGCTTTGATAAGTAAATAAACATGGTATAAACATAGTACAGTGTCCCCAGGGCTCTGCAAATCCTAGGAGCCAGCTATCCAATGTACCTAAAGAATGACTGGTACCTAACCTTTGGCAGTCATTTCTATTGAGGTCCACTGTCTCTGCCTCCTAATTTGACTGCCTGACTCCATTATTTAGACCACCCCTGATATATTCCTTTCTCAAAGTTCTGAGAATATTAGGAGTCACTGAGGGCTCCTCACATGGGACACTGTTGAGTTTAGCAAATGACCCTCTATAGGTCTCATTTATAAATCTTAAAAAAAATGCACCCATTTAATTTTGCGTAAATGTGACTATTTATCTGCTGTGTCCACACATAGGGGCACACATACATTGGTCAGCTACTACCGCTGGAAATGTGCATGGTGGAAAGATTAAAAATGGCACTTCAAAGTCCACCCTATCATCGTGTTAGGACCACCCAATCACTTATTATTATTATCATTTATTTATAAAGCGTCACTAATTCCGCAGCGCTGTACAGAGAACTCAGACCAGTCCCTGCCCCATTGAGGCCTACAGTCTAAATTCCCTAACACACACACAGACTAGGGTCAATTTGATAGCAGCCAATTAACCTACTAGTATGTTTTTGGAGTGTAGGAGGAAACCGGAGCACCCGGAGGAAACCCACGCAAAGACGGGGAGAACATACAAACTCCTCACAAATAAGGTCATGGTCGGGAATCGAACTGCTGTAAGGCAGAAGTGCTAACCACTTAGCCACCGTGCTGCCCACTTAGTTCCACTTTTCATTTTGTCTCCTAAAATATTGCTGTGAAGCATCATTTATATCTTCAATTAATCATGAGAGCGCAAGGACATGGGGATTCCCTTTATGTGTTACTACAATTCTAATCAATGTTTGTACTACATTTGCTGAAATATGTGTTTGCCTGAAAGGTGCAATGCGTGGATGAAGGAATGGTCTCCGCCACCTCTGAGAACATATAAAGTCCCTCTACATGGAGAAAAAGGCATTGGGGACCCAGGTAACAATGGAACACATTGGCAACTGCAATGTTTCTCCACTGCTTAAATCTCATTTACTCCTCCTGCAAGAAATGCCTGATCCTCCCAGCTTCTCCTGCAAGAAGATGCAGATTTTGCACCCCCTACAGACTCTGACCTGTTGATGTTCAGATCGATTCCCCTCCTGTAAAAATGGGCCCAATCACACAAAAACTGGCACATGTCACAAAACTTCATTTGCGCTGCGGTCTGTAATAATGTACTTTCGGAAATAAACTCTACTGTGTTTAAATAAAAAAAGAAGCCTTTTCTAAAGCATTTTCTGACATATATCTGATTGAACGTGAGATACATTTGTAAATTACCTGTTAACATAAGTGGAAATTAAATGTGCTCTGCCATCCCCCAGCTGGCCGGCCCAAACACCAAACTAATGGGAAACAGAGTGAAGATGAACGATTTAACACGGTAAGCAACCATTCCGATAGAAACATCTAAAGATTACATACCTATACGCAGAACTGTTTTTGTTTACCAAAACACGGGTATTAAGGAATGTAAGATTAGGAAGAATAAAGATACCAGAAAATAGTGATATTTTGAGTGACATTCTTGTAGCAATATTATATTAAATAAAGAATGCTGTTCTGAAGATGATATGTAGCATACTGGGACTTGTAGTCCACAGCCAAGAGGGAGCCACAGGTTGCCAACCAATGTATTATACTATAATCACTCAGCAAATGTGGAAGCATGGCAGCTCCATACATTGCAGATGAATATCCATTTTTACTATAAGGGCTAATACAGATGAATGTTTGCTAGAATTTGCTTATTCCATATTCTATGTGGAAGCTGCTCTCACAATGGTGCAGTCATTGGGAAGTTTGATCACATTACCCGCTCTTCTCTGCTGTTTATAAGGGAGGCAGTGTAACATCAGAGGCGTACAGGCACCGAGATCAAAAACCCCAATGACTGCACTATTTTCAGCGAGGTTTGGTTTCGTCCTGTTCAATTTGGAACTTGTGTTGAGCTAATTCTGTGTATGCTCGCCTAGAAGAGCCTTAATGCTTACCTTGTCTGACCAATTATCAGTTAACAGATAACATCATATTGTGAAATAAACACATTTAAAGTTCCACAAACTCTAATGATCACTATAAATTTAAATCGATTCAATAAAATTTTTAAACGATCATTTCTGCAGTGTCTCAGCATGTGGTCAAATGACGCAGGATCTCCCCATGTTGTGAATTCCACCAAAAGCATTAAGTAGAAACCCAGGCAGTATAAAATATTATATTGCAGGTACAACATTGTGGCTGTACATCTCAGAGGAAGGAAATGTCTTAATAAAAAAAGGGGAAACACTTGTATTGAGTTACAAGCCCATTTAGGAGCTAGTACAATATACGTGTGCAGGTTACTGATTCATTAAGGAACTTAGGCAAGAAATTTCTTACTTAAGTCTCCTGGACAAAACCATGTTAAAATGAAAGGGGTGAAAATTAGTTTTCTATTTTGCACATAAGTTAAATACTAACTGTTTTTTCATGTAGCACACAAATACGTGATAGCTTATTTGTACACTGAAATTTAAAGTTGATATTTGTGTGCTACATGAAAAAAACAGACAGTATTTAACTTATGTGCAAAATAGAAAACAGGTGGGATATCTGTAAGATATATGTTGTTTGCCTCCATTGTGACATGGCCACTCCTCCATTGTGGTATGACCACGCCCCTATCCCGCTGCCGGAGGAGAGACAAATGTTGGGAGGTATGCGCCTATTCTGTCTAGAACTTCCAATTGGGAATGCTGGCACGTATGAACAAGTAGCAACAGTGTGACTACATGTAGTAAAGCAGAGCTGCCCATAATGGTGAAGTTTGATTGACCAATTTGGTTGATTTAGACCAATTTGGACCAACTGTGTGCTTGAAAAATAAAAAAAATGACTGCCAATATGGATAAACATTTGATTCAGTCCAATCAGACGTGAACTGGATCTGGAGGAAAATCAGGTTAGCCAAGCAATCTGGTAATGTGTGCAGTCGTTGACCAATGTACAAATTGGGCCACAAAGGATGCAGATGACTGATCTGAGTGCCAATTGGTTGTGTCACACACATATATGCCGCCAAACTACACATAGATCCAGTCACTTGAGCCAGATCTGTCCATGTATGGCACCTTTTTCACAAAGCTCTATAGACTCTGATCCTCTCTGTATCTGAAGATCCTTCTTTAGACATTCCTATAACTACGATGTATTGATGAATACATAAAACCTATATTTACCTGGTGGCCTCCATATCTGTGCGCTAGAGGAACAAATCCTGAAATCAATTTACTACCGCTAACAAACTGGAGAAAATCATTTGTGTTTACAACAGAGGTGTCAAGATCCAGCAGATTCTCCAAAACATCCTGTAAAAAAAATAAGAATGCAACATTTATTTTATTATTGCACTAAAACGTTTTCAGGCAATTCCCCAGCCCAGTTAAACAATACGTGAGGCATAGTTGTGAACCAAAAGTCAAGATTACTGGTTAATTTATCAAATTCCTAATACACTTTGTATATTAATATATTTATATTAATATTCTGTGGGGGGTAGTCACTAAATTACCACTGTCAGAAAATATAGTTTACTTCAAGGTCAAAACTAAATATGCTCTTACCTCTGGAAGGCAATTCCATACCTCCCAAATGTCCTAATTTTGGTTGGACATCCCGATTTGTGGGCTGCAAAAGGGGTGGGGCTTAAGAAAAGTGGGGTTTTAGCCAAATTTGTACATTTTGTCCAGGATTCATGTTTCTAAATGTTGGGAGGTATGCAGAGGTAAGTTCATGTAAACTGGAATTTCCAGGTGCATAAGTAATTCCGCTATGTACTGTAATTCACCATCGCTAAACCTATGGGAAAACACCAGGAACACTAACCTCTATAACAGTATATCAACACACTAAAAAGTGACAAATGTGTTTTCTTGCCATCACAAAGACCGCATACTTTAGTTCAGTTATGCAGTGGCTCAATCCTTTAATTTAATGTATTATATTAAGGTGGCTTACCTCAGAGACAGAGACAAGTTGTACATCAGACGTAAATGGTGTTGGGTAGACATGAGAGAAGATACAGTCTTTCACTCTTCTTACATAATTTGCTCTGATTGGGTCAATGGCCAATTCAGCTGAAAGTTTAAAAAGAAAAAAAAAAGAAAATTCTTAGAATGAGAGATAAAAGTTTAGTAAGCTAAATGTTTTTCTGTTCTTTCAAACATTATTATTCTATACTATATTATCACACAATTAAAGTGAATTGCCTGTATCCAGTGACTGAAAAAATATTGACTGGCACAACACATGCCTAATAATGTCAGCAATGAAAGGCCAACCAATGAAACACTCAAACCCAGCCCCAGATCCACCCAAATACATCTATTTATAACCCTACACGTCTTATTTTGGTGAGGCTACACCTCTTTTGAGGTCCGCGAATTGGGACCTTGTTGTTGAAATCTGGACAGTTGGGAAGCATGATACCAGTGGTGGAACTATCATGGGTGCAGGGTAGCTGGACGCTACGGAGCCCATAGGTGAGGGCCTTCAATGCCGGGTCACCCTCCTAATCCAAGTTCCCCGCTCCCTGGCTGACGCTGACGCACCTTCCCGAGGCCCCTTTTGACCGACACATGTGCCGAACCACGCATGCTCAGTAGACCCGCCTCACTCTGCTCTTTTGTGCGGGGGGGCCCAGGAGGCTGGAGCATCATCGCCTGGCCCCTATCCCTATCCCTGGTTAGTTCCCTTTATTACAGTAGAAAATACATAATCATAGTTAAATCTCTCTGTAATAGCAAATTGTCAACATACAACTTTCATTCATATATAGTATATTAACATGTTAGATGTATATAATTTTTTTCACAGATTGATGCTTCATACCATATTTGGTCTGGTGAATGCTATAATACTCTGGTCTTCCTGCAAATGTTATAATGAACTAATTGACTACAGAATGGCCTAGCCCTTTTAGGACTATAAGGCTCTGACTGACTACTGGATGGTAGGTCAAGGATGAAAAAAGTCCCCTATTAATAAAACATAATATGATGAGAAACTAAATGATCTGTGTGGAATAATTTATGTTATATGGTTACAAAGCATATATAGAAAAATGAAAATAAACACCTACTTATAAACAGGCCATGATTTCCCTGTACGCATTAAGGGCTTGTTCACACATATTCTCTGAGAAAATGGCAAAAAAAATAATGAAAGATAAAGTTCTTCTGATGCGTTTTAGTTCTTTGTGTTTAACATGTTTTCCATGAGCTTGTCATGTGTTGCGCTTTTAGTAACATAATATATTGTGCCGGCAGAGCACGTTATCGCATGAATAATTAGGGGTATTATTTGCCGTGCTGATGGGTGTACTGCAATTTATATTCCACTGAAGAACTTTCATTTTCTACCAGCTCACATCTGATCCCTTCCTATATTTTTAATCTTGCTCCTTCTAGTTGCATTTTGGGAGAGAAATGCATTTCTGTTACACTTTTACCAATGTAAAACACAGTTTCAAACACACGAAGGTGCCATAATAAACACAGTCCAAGGGGTAAATTGGGTATCAAGCTGCAGGTTTGAAAAAGTAAAGAAGCCTATAGCAACCAATCAGATTCTAGCTATCATTTATTTAGTACATTCTACAAAATAACAGCTAGAATCTGATTGGTTGCTATAGGTAACATCTCCACTCCTTCAAAGCCTCATACATTTACCCCCAGATGTCCCCACACTCATGATTAGATTGTTTATCGTGATGTTTACACTTTTGCACACTGCGCCTCTTCAGATTCTTCCACCTTATTGCACAACTAGTTTGCGGAGGTCTCTCTATTGATAATATGATACAAAAAGCTTCAACGAAAAAACTGGTCATGCTCATTTGTATGAACTGTGTCATGCCTGATACCTAGGAGACTACAAGCCAAGTTTTGCTCCCACCTGCATAGCAAAAGATGTTGCTTTCACCAAGGTGAAGAGCCTCTTAGCAAAACATTTCAATTAATTCAAGTTCATTAATAAGTAAATAAGATAAATGTCAGTATACCTAGAACATCATCCAGTGAGGCAGTCCATAAATTCATAGAAGACACTTTCACCTTCCTTTCACAAGAGTCACTTTGATTCAATGTGTGAAGTAAACATGTATGTTTGTTGTTCTCTGTGTCCAGCGGATTGTTAGGTTTCCAGGTCAGGCAATATGTTCCACACGCTGCCCACAGGCAGATCAGAGCAACGCTTCTGCTCTGCGTCATGTTGACCCCTTTCCATTTACTCAATATTTGCTTTTCACATCAATTGTTCATAAAGAATTCAACCAATTTTGCAAATCTGGCAAAAAAGTTTCATATGTTATACCATTTATATATATATATATAATTAGAAGTGCCACTTGTATTCAGACATTTGTTGTAAAGTGACAGAAAATGTGTTTAATGGAGAAGTACTATCTGTTTTAATAGAACTATTTTGGCTCCCAACATCCATTTGTAAATAATGATCTCTATAATACTTTAGAAATATTCACTTATTGAAATATGAGGCTTTGGCCTTTACAGCTGCAGATTTTAACACTGCCAACTACACAAAACTATTTCTCGCACACTATATGCTGGATGTAAATTTCATTATTTGTTCTTACTCAATGGGCCTGATTCATTAAGGAACTTAAATTAAGAAGTTTCTTATTTAAGTCTCCTGGACAAAACCATGTTACAATGCAAGGGGTGCAAATTATCATTCTGTTTTGCACATAAGTTAAATACTGACTGTTTTTTCATGTAACACACAAATACCTGATAGCTTATTTGTACACTGAAATTTAAAGTTGATATTTGTGTGCTACATGAAAAAACAGGCAGTATTTAACTATTAAGGAACTTAAATAAGAAACTTCTTAATTTAAGTTCCTTAATGATTCAGGCCCAATGTGTTCTAATGTTTACCACTTATTAAAGGGGTATATAAAGAATGTAATATATTATGATAATGCCCAGTGATCAGGGGCAAGCTGGGTTGGGGGGCAGCTGCCCCCTGGGCTGGTCCCATAGTGGGCTACCTTGGGATAGGTCACTGGGCAACCTGCATTTTTTTCCATTAATATAGGCTGCTGAGTTGAGTCTTGCCCCCGGAGCTAAAATTTGCCAGTCCTCCCCTGCCAGTCATCATGTCATTTGGGGGGTTACAGAGTATTGTGTCTCTACAGTGTAGACTAAACAATGCGTGCGTGTGAACACCTCCATGGCAATCTGTCAACATATTGTCAACAATGTTATGTGCTCCAGGTAGCCAATAACCCACAACTAATGCTTTATGGTAGTTAATCACAATCACATTTTTGATAGACTTGTTTAGGTGTATTAATGTCATAAATGTCTATATAAAAAAAACTAAAGGAACATTAAAAACAAGTTGTTGCAAATAAATCAACAATTAATAATATTCACAAATATATATGTAAATATTGCAGGTATTTTGTAAAACTATTATTATATTTGCAAGAAACAAAATGTTGATCCAATGACCACATAACTTTAGTTCTAAAAATTCATGAAATGCATTTCTTTATGGAAACTGTAACTTTCTGTACAATGCTATTTATGCTTAAGAAGCCCACATAAGGCAATTTTGCTGACCAGTTTTAAATCTAAATAACCTGAACTTGCTACAGTAGGGCACACATCTATTGTGCGCAGATCAAACTCTAACTCATACTTGCCAACTCTCCCGGAATACCCGGGACACTCCCGAAATCCGGGTAGGTCTCCCAGACTCCCAGGAGAGCAGGCAATTCTCCCGCATCCTACCTACATCCTAGTGAAGTGGGCAGGATGGGAGCCTCAATGACGCGATTCGCGGGGAACGCGTCATTTTAGTCCTGTCCCCCACAACACAATGTTGATTCCGTCACGGAGCCAGTGCCAAAATGACGTGATTTCACGGGCCCCACCCTCCCACCACGTTCCCTATCCAGCATCTCCGGGAGTTCCACATATCAAAGCTGGCAATTATCATCTAACCAGATATGGTATCAATCAGGCCGAGTGGAAAATCCTCTTCTCCAGTGACTGCACTGTGCAACCAACTAAACTATTAGATCTTTGACAATTTAGCCAAAGAAACAGTTAGTGCGAATCTAACAGATATCAGTGTGTGTGACTAGCTTTAGGCTGCGTACACACTACAGTGTTTTCAGACGATTATCGGGACAATCAAACGATTTGTTTCTCTGTCGCTGGTAAAATCGTTAAACATGTCGCATCAGGAGAAACTTTATATAGTGTGTACCCAGCCTATGTACTGCCTGTAAGCATTATAACTGCCCATTGTTCATTGCCCTGGGCTGCATTCAAACAAAAGTGAATGCAGTGTGAAAAAATACACTCTATTAGTACTCACTGTACTTATTTTAAATCCAGATGGATCAAAGATAGGTCAAGCTGTGTTCAGGGTCTGCCCGAACGTTGAGGCTGGTACAATGAGGAGGTTATAGTAATCTATCAATCACTGTTCTGAGCAATGTTTATACAGTCAAATCAAATAATGGTACAAATAAGTGTGTGAATGTTACAAAAATGCTTTTCCATATTGTATAAACTTAAGGCAATTTTAGCTTCAATGCACCAAAATGATATGTTTTGTTGAGGGTATTAGGGGACGAAGAAGAAAAGGGGGAAATGCAACTATTTTATACTAACATCATCATTAATTTTTATATCTGCCCTCGAGGGGACGCAGACGCAATGTTTAAAAAGAAGAGGTGGATGTGACATTATGACACCATATATACGTCATCAAGTGGTTGGGCATGACGACGCATATGACATCAACGCGACCCTACAGTGTGGCGATGACACAAGAGCACTTTATTTTCCCAATATTCCAGCAGGAAACTATGACTTATACCAGACTAATTATATATATATATATATATATATATATAGTAACATATAATATATATGTAGCTTGTTTAGATTGCTATAAAGCTGTTAATGTGGTTGTTCCAGACAAAGAAACTTGAAGCTTTCATCAAGGGCAAGGCAGGTATAAAAGAAAAATCTGGAGATAGAAATAGATTAGCGTGCAATTGAGATATGAGGAATATATGTCATGCTATGTACGATCCTCTTATTTCATTGTTTGCATTGCACACTTGCCAACGTTTTAAAATGATTCCCAGGGACACTTTGCGGCAGAGCCTGAGAATCTAAACACTTCAAGTCAAAAGCTATCTCAGCAGACCTTGCAGCGCTATATCCCCCATTATGCTACGTTTAATTTGATTCTGATATGGTTATTTCCATGGTTTAATACTTCTCAGTAATAAGCATTAACTTATAAAGCATAGAGAATAATGATGGAAAAGAGAAATGTTATTGTGCATTTGGTCACTATTAAAAAATAGGTAAATTTCCAGGGACAAATCTTTAAAACCTATCCACTATATATTACACTAATTACTGTAGAATTTGGATGAGGATTAGGGTACAGACATGACAGTGGGAGATCTGCGTCACATTCTGATGATGTGTTACTTTGCTGGGCCTTGGAGACATAATACATAATGACATAATATAATCTAACAGCTCATATGTAGAATCATTAACACAGAAACATTTTCAGCACTATATTACTTCCTAGTATTCTTACCCTTATCAAAGATGGCCGCCTGACCTTCCTCCGTTACCTTTTCTGCTTCATTCTAACAACTTCCGGTTCCGAGGTTAAGTGTCAGGGGGTGCGGCTTGGCCGGTCTCGGCGGCTGTTGGTAGTGAAGAGTGGGGGTGATGATGGTCTGGGGCACAGGGTGGAGGTTACGATGCTGCGGACATCATGCCGCCTGCTTGGCCGGGACACGGAGTCTGCACACCGGGCTGGGAGTCTGGGCCACAGCGCTCGGAGGAGGGAGAGCAGCTGCAGGGAAGGTGAGGACAGGGAGGGAAGGTCACAGTGTCACTGACAGATGCCATGCTGCAGTGTGCTCTGTGCTGTGCACTGGTTATATCTGTGTTACTGCTACAGAGTGCTCTGCACTGGTTATATCGGTGTAATCGCTGCTGTGTGCTCTGCACTGGTTATATCTGTGTTACTGCTGCTGTGTGCTCTGCACTGGTTATATCTGTGTTACTGCTGCTGTGTGCTCTGCACTGGTTATATCTGTGTTACTGCTGCTGTGTGCTCTGCACTGGTTATAATGGTGTAATCGCTGCTGTGTGCTCTGCACTGGTTATATCGGTGTAATCGCTGCTGTGTGCTCTGCACTGATTGCCGGTCTCTGTGCTGTGTGTTACTGTGTGCAGACACTGTCATTCTTCAATGAATGAATAAGGACACGTCTGATATTCGGGTTAGTCATTTGCACAACTCTGATATCCAACATCACCTATACATTGTCTTAGTATCTCTACCTGGGTATGACTGACAAACTGAGCAACCCCCAGTTACACATTTATAGTCATTACTTGGATACCCCACCTATGGCTGCATATTTGTTTATTACTTATATACCTTCTATTAATTCATAGCCTGTATACATCTCACTGAGTAAAGCTGACAGCCTAAGATACTCCTAATGCTTATTACCTGGATGCCTGATGTTATTAACAAGTTTGGGATCAGTGAACTGTATTTATCTGTGACCTATCATTGTTTGTAGGTGCAGTTATTTTGCATTATTGTTTATAGTTTTTAACTGTTAATAACGTTGCTTCAAATATTAGTACCTTGGATAGTCTCTTTGGAGAAAAAAATTGAATTTGTTATATGAAAACTGTCCTATTGGACAGACGTGTATTGTATTGTACTACCTGTCCTTATATGACAGATTGTGAATCTCCTAACCGAATTTGCACAAGATTTTTAATAGCTTCTTTTATTTTATTTACTTAGGAGGTGAGGTTGGATATAGAGCTAGGCATGTCGTGACAAGTAGGACAAAGGGATAAAGGAAGTTTTAGCTATGGCAAGCTAATCACATTCCATCATATACATACATAGAATTTTGAATGTTTTTTTTGTTTATAAAGGTTTGTGATCATCTGCTCACTATAGCCGTAATATATTTTATAGGGATCCAAGTGTACATGGCCTGTAGTGTGTGCTGTCCTTGACTAAGGGCATATTCTAAACTCCGTTTACATGATGACCTAAATGATCTAAAGTGGTATGAGGGAGTGTTGTAAAGATTATCAGGAATACTGTTACAAAGTACAACACACTATTGACTAGTATTTGCTTCTATCCATAGGCTGCCATGTTTTGGTTCTAGTTGAATACCCACTTTATAGTGTTCTTTATACATAACTGAAGTTAAGGCCAGTGTCTAAATCTTCATTGTCCTTGTTTATTTTTGCTTAGTGACTAAACAGTCCTAAATTCAAAGATGTGTTTTATTTCAGGCATTTGTACCATTATAGTGCATTTCCCTGGTCTTTAAACCACCTATGATCACTTCACTACGTATTCTTCTTTAGTAATATATGTACAATGAGGCAAGATTTGCTTCATTGCGTTCAGGAAGCTAGCTGTGGTTAAATTGTTCTGCAATATACAGTGTTGATGCATATGGAGCATTGTCTCTGCCTAACGCCACTAGATAGTTGCGCAGAAGTCATGATATTGGTCAACCTCTGCTAATTTTATTTTTTGTGTTTCAATAAATTGAACCTTTGTCCCACTATGTGAAACAGCTGTTTCAAATGCAACTCCTCTCCAGTGACCATTTCTTTGTACCCACAAGTGACGTGAAATTTGGGTTAAAAAATACTGTACTATTTTATAAGCGCTTTACCCATGACTGATTAGGGAATACTGTAATGGGTTAAGAATACAGCATGAGTTTGATCTGTTATTGTTTTCTTAAATTTTTTAATACATTTGAAATCTGTTTTCCGTAAGGCCTATAAAAATGGAAAGCTCTGTCTCATTAGCGTTATGTTCACAGTAAAGTGAATACAGCGTATAAAAGATGTTGGTTAACCTTGCGCTCATTGCAGAGAGAATCATGTAGACTTAGGGGTATATTTACTAAACTGCGGGTTTGAAAAAGTGGAGATGTTGGCTATAGCAACCAATCAGATTCTAGCTATCATTTATTTAGTACATTCTACAAAATGACAGCTAAAATCAGATTGGTTGCTATAGGCAACATCTCCACTGTTTCAAACCCTCAGTTTAGTAAATCTAGCCCTTAATGCTGTAGCAGTGGAGCTGCATGAATTCATTTGACCACATGCCAACCATAAAGTAGTAGTGGTATATTTAAGTCTTCAATTGCTCATGATGTCTTGGTTATTGTTTTGCAGGTATTTTGCTCTCCTATACAGTCTGCGCTGTTCACCAAACCAGTGAGGACTCTTTGGTGGTGAGTGTTTGAACTGTTTAATTCAATATGTCCACCATGTTTTTTACATACTGCTGAGTGTGTGTGTATATATATATATATATATATATATATATATATATATATATATATATATATATAATAAATATTTGTGTATCATTATGCTATGCACCAGTCTATAACGAGACTACGCAGCCTTGCATCCGTTGTATAATTTCCGCTGTGTATATTTAGGCCGCAAACCAGACTCCTCCACTCGTCGCACGTGGCATGCTGCTGCAGTAAGGCCAATACCGAAGCCAAATACAAAGATCCATTTAAACTTGGGAGCCGTGACCTGAAGAATCTCTATGATGATATCAAGAAGGTGATTGCTTGTTATGTTTTGTTGGAGGAGCTGTGGGTCTTGGGTTCTTGGTTGTTTTCCCTACATGAGACTATGGAAAAATGCAGGTAGTATATCCTGAGTGCTGTAGCAATTTTAGGCTAAAGAAAACATAGGTGTACCTTCTTTATTTATTTGTTCCCCTTTGTAAAATTTAAATCATATGGTCACAGTCCACCTGTGGAACTGACCTGTTTTAGAGAACGAAATAGCCTTTTAATGTCCACTAATATTGCTTTGGTCTAACTGAATGCTTTTCATTTTCACAGTCTATCCCAATCATAGTGTTTTTTCTTTTCTTGTGCCAAGTGTAGGAGCTGTTCATAACCACGCAGGAGCTGAAGGAGATGTGCGATTATTATTTTGATGGGAGAGGGAAAGCATTTAGACCAATGCTGGTTGTCTTAATGGCACGAGCATGCAACACCCATTATAATAATTTTCGGTAAGTGCTGTGCCAGTCTTTATAATATAGTGTTGTTTTTCCTAATTCTTCATCATTTATTTATATAGCGCAAGCAAATTCTGTAGCGCCTTACAATTGGGAATAAACACAGTACTAAAACAATGGTGGATAATACAGACAGAGAGGTAATAAGGCTCTGCCTGCAAGCTTACAATCTATGGGACAATGGGAGCTTGGTACATGAAGCTAAGTGCTACATATTGCATATTGGTCCAGCCAGATTGCAAAGGAAAAAAGTGCTTAGTGGGCTATGTGATCCAGTCACACAACATTGTTGGTCAACGGGTTGTTGTCTTGTGTGAACTGTATAGAGGGACGTAATAAGGTAACTTATACAGGTTAAGAGGGTGGTTGAGGAATATTATAAGCATGCCTGAAGAGGTGGGTTTTCAGAGAACACTTGACAGTTTGAAAACTAAAGGAAAGTCGTATTACGAGAGGGAGGGAATTCCACAAAATGGGTGCTGCCCGAAACAAAAAACGTTCTGTAACTGGGAATGGGAGCTTGTAGTGAGTGCAGATGAGAGACGCAGATCGGAGGTGTCGAGTTGAGAGATTTTGAAACAAGGTTATGTATGTTGGTGATGTCCTTGTATGTTAGTAGAAGTATTTTATATTGGATTCACTAATAAACAGGCAACCAATGTAGAGACTGACAGAGCGGATCAGCGGAGGAAGAATGGTTTGCAAGGAAAATCAATCTAGCTGCCGCGTGCAAAGTAGATTGTAGGGTTGAGAGTCTGATTCAGGGAAGACCAGTAAGGAGGGAATTGCAATAGTCAATGTGGGAGATGAGTGCATGAATTAATGTTTTTGCAGTGTCTTGTGCGAGATATGTGCGTATTCTAGAAATGTGTTTTAGATGTATGTAACATGATTTAGATATAGTCGATGCGGGGAACAAATTATAGCTCTGACTCAAGGATTACACCTAGGAAACGACCTTTCAGGGTGGGATTTATTGTCATGTCAACAGTAATAGATGGTAATGTCAGGTAGATAAACTTCTGTTGGCGCGTGGAATTATTATTAACTCTGTTTTTGAAAGATTGAGTTTTTGAGTAGGCGAGAGGACATCCAAGATGAAATGGCAGAAGGACAGTCAGTAACACGGGCCAACCGAGATGGTGAGAGATCAGGAGAGGATAGATACATTTGTGTATCATCTGCATAGAGAAAATACTAAATTCCAAACAAGATTATTATTTTTCCAAGAGAAGTGGTATAGATAGAGAAGAGTAGAAGACCAAGCACGGTGGCTAAGTGGTTAGCACTTCTGCCTTACATCACTGGGGTCATGAGTTCAATTCCCGACCATGGCCTTATCTGTGAGGAGTTTGTATGTTCTCCCCGTGTTTGCGTGGGTTTCCTCCGGGTGTTCCAGTTTCCTCCCACACTCCAAAAACATACTAGTAGGTTAATTGACTGCTATCAAAATTAACTCTAAATTCCCTAACGCACACACAGACAGAGAGAGACTAGACTGTAAGCTCCAATGGGGCAGGGACTGTTGTGAGTGAGTTCTCTGTACAGCGCTGCGGAATCAGTGGCGCTATATATATAAATGATGATGACCTAGGACTGAGCCTTGTGGTACTCCAACTGATAAAGGAAGCAGAGCAGAGGTGGATCCAGAGAAACAAACACCGAAAGACCGATTAGATGGGTAGGATGAGAACCAGGATAGGACAGTGTCTTGGATACCTAAGGATTGTAGCATTTGTATGAGAAGAATAGTCAGCAGTGTCAATTACAGCAGATCCAGGAGAATTCAAAGTGAGTAATGGGCTTTAGATTTAGCAGTGATCTAATTGTTGACAACCTTAGAACCTTAGTCAATGCAGTCTCTGTGGAGTGTTGAGAGGGAAATCCTGACTGAAGAGAATCCAATAGATTGTGTGAGAAAAGAAAGTGTGTGAGGTGAGTGCAGGCAATTCTCTCCAGAAGCTTGGAGGCACATGGGAGCTGAGAGATGGGACCGTAATTTGAGGGGGTTTTCTGGTCATAATTTAGTTTTTTTCAGAATGAGAAATCGCTGCGTGCTTGAATAATGATGAAAAGATATCAGTAGAGAGAGATTACAGATTTTAGTTGGGGGTGAGAACAGGAGACAGGGATTCGCTGACTTGTGTGGGTATGGGATCAAGAGGACAGGTGGTAGAATAGGAAGATAAGAAAAAGAGTAGATACTTCACCTTTATTTGTGGGATCAAATGAAGAGAGGATATAAGATGGTGCGGGGGGAAGGAATTGAGCTGGTTGTTTGTCGAGGAAGGTGATTCCATTTCAAGTCTGATATCCTCAATCTTGTCTTTGAAGTATTAAGCGAGATCTCAGGCGTTGGTAGTATTCGGTGGTTAGGAGTGGAAGGATCGAAAAGAGATTTAAATGTGTTTAAAAAGGTGTTTGGGGTTAGAATCTTGAGTAAAGGTGAGAGATTGGAGGTATGCTTGATTTGCAGTGACCAGAGCATTTTGGTAAGAGTGGTAGATAGCAATGCATAACATTTTAACTCTTATCAGTTTTATGTTTATTGCCCTTGTATCTGAGTTATGTGAATTGATACCTTGTCTTGGATGCCTGTGATCAGCTACAAATCCTATTTAGAGGTCATCATAGGAGCACAGAACCTGCCTTGATGTGACTAAGTAGAATGGTGTAGGATAAACGTGCATTTCTTGCATCAGACCTGTCTGAAAGCTCCAATACACACACTTCCGTTCCTCCAATCACAGTGTTTCTCAGCTCCAGTCCTCAGGACCCCCTAGCAGTACATGTTTCCATCTCCTTGCTGGAGCACAGGTGTATTCATTACGGACTGACACAGTGCAGCAGGTGGTATAATTATTTCACTGCCAATTCTGCACTGTTAGTGGGTCCTGAGGACTGGAGTTGAGAAACACTGTAAATCACCACCTGCAAAGCATTGCATATTACTCCATGTATACAAATTATTTTCAGCTTTGGCACTACTGGCCCCTTACATTATATTAGAAGAATTTAGTAAATGAGATACGATTTTCACATAACACAGCTGTTGTAAGACGTAATCCTTTCCATGTCCCTACAGGGAGGTGCACCCCGCCCAGCGCTCAATTGCAGCTATTGCCGAAATGATCCACACTGCTAGTCTAGTCCATGATGATGTCATCGATGGATCCAGTTCTCGGAGGGGAAAGAAGACTGTCAATCAGATATGGGGTGAACGAAAGGTAAAAATTATCTAATCTAATTTTTATCTGTTCTTAAGATATTTATCTATTATAAAATATTTTACTTATGTTTAAGAATGTTCGCTCCTTTTGAAATCTGTTTTTGCATATATTTTACGTTCACACACCTAAGGGAAAATTGTATAAATCTAATCTCTTGTGACAAATAACCCAGGATACCATTTTGCTTTGTCTTGGCTTATTTTATGTGGAATAAATAAACATGAAGGGGCCAATGTAGAGAGTAAAGACACCTTTACTACTTTATAGAGCAGGTATTATGAGCCAGGTGCTGACACTTATTTGTGGCATCACCTGTATAAAGACTGAACCTTTGGTAGTTCTTTCTGGAGCATTGAGTTTTATATGGAGATAAAGCCATTGCTGCTGCTTATCCACCTGGGAAGAGTTAAGGCTGTTTCCAAACAATTTTAAGTCTACGATTCAGCAGTGAGAGATTATATACAAATGGAGAACATTGCAGACAGTCGTAAATCTTATCAGAGGTGGGCATCCCAGAAAATGTTTCCAAAGAAAATACCTTATGATCCTTTGAGATATCGCAAAAGAACTTAAAAGATAAATACAGGGATCTACAGGCTTCTGTCAACGCAGTAAATGTTTATGACCTCCCATCAGAAAAAGACTGAACATGTATAGCTTTCATGGGAGGGTAACCAGAATAAATCCCCTTCTCTTCAAAGTAAAGAGCATCTCGGTGTGGCTTAGGTTTGTAAATCTGCACCTGAGCCAAATACAAGACTTCCGGATCTATGTTTGCTGGATAGGTGAGACCACAGTGACGTTTAGTCCTAATGAGCAATGCCATGTTTGGCTAAAACAATAAACAGCGCATCACCACAAGAACCTTATACCCACCATCAAACACGGTGGAGGAATGAGAAATCCATATAATTAAGTCTTGCATTAATGCCTCTTTATACCAGAATATTAGAGGAAATTCGGAGGCTATCTGTCTGACAAGTACATCTTGTCTGATATGGGATCATGCAACAGAACATTGACCGTACGCACTCCAGCAGATCTACAAAGGATTTGACTGAACAAGGAAAGAATTGATTTACTGCAGCAAAAGGTTGTTCTACAAACTACTGGGTCATGTGCTGGACTTACTTTTTCTCTAATGGCTCCTTCATGTTTTTGTTGTCTGATGATAAAGTAAAATTTGTTATGGACTATCTGTTACATCAGGTTAGGTTTATTAAAATGTAGGACTTGGTAAATACTAAATAATAATTATGTCCGGATATGTAGAGCACAGATTTTAATGAGGGCGTACTTTCTTTTTCATGATTGTTTTGAATAGCTCTTGAGTATTCAAGTAACTTGTATTTTAGTTTTTATGTTGCTTAAAAAACCAAAAAACTAAAAACAAAGTATCTAGTAGTAAACAATTGTGGTGCTTTTGTATATACATTTATGATATACACCATCTTTTGAATGCTGGATACACATCTATGCAATTTCTGTAACTGACTATTTCACTAATGACTGAAAGTCCTGATGAGCAGATTCATGCTGCACCCCTACACGATTTACCTTCAGATATCTGCTCTTTATTGCTCATAGCAGTCTGCTGAAAAGATTGTGACTCCACAGATATCTGCCTACACTGATGGACGTGAGTGCGTACACACTGTCACATTTCCACATCATTCCATCATTGATTGTGATATTTAGGAAGTTTAGAACACCAAATCAACAGATGCGATGTGCTTTGGTACGATAACATGATCGTGGGAGCGTACACACTCTAACAATGTCTGACCTAACGATCGTGAATCGTGGGAGCTTTAGAATAGCTGTCAGTGTAACATGCATAGACATAGGCTGTATTTTGTTCAGACTATATTGTACATAGAGCAATGTGAAAATGATCTGAGTAAATGAAAGAACAGAAATTGTAGGTAATGTATGTCTTGAAAATGTTAATTGACCTTTTAGGGTGTATGTCTAAAATCGCCAATCTGAGTGAGTGTTTTAATACTGACAAAAGTGTCACAGGGATTCAACTTTCTTACTGAGCTGGGCAACAATCTGAGTTGTTTAAAGTACACCCGAATGTAGGGAAGACACAGTACATTAAAGAAGAACTCTACTTAAAATTTGTGGAATTCACTGTGCTAAATTAAATACATATAACAACAACTTTGTGCACTGATCTCCCAATTTGCTTGGGCGCTGGACTGCTGCGTGTTTGACCAGTGTAGAGAGTATGCAGAAGATCAGTGCAGGAATATTGATTACTTGGGCCCTAGTGGTTTGGGGGAGCTGCACCACGATACAGTTATATTTTATGTTAATTTAGTTGATACTATTCATCCAATAAGTTTACGGTAGTTACTTTTTAAAATGAAGTGCAGCGTTTATTTAGCATGTTTCCCGGTGTAGGATACACTTTGTACTCTCTTGATATTTTGTAGCTTTTTATTGTGTCTTAGGACTAGTGTAATTCGCTTGGTCGGCAAGAGAACTCCATCCTGCAATACTGTTTGTCCTGTTTACCAGCATTGTCTGCATTGATTTTTATAGGCTGAATATTTTTATATTTAATGCCTTCCAATTCATTCATTGATGCCACGTTTAATGTATATTTGTTTTTTGTTAAGGCTGTCCTTGCTGGTGATTTTATACTGTCTGCAGCCTCTGTAGCCTTGGCGAAAATAGGAAATGCCACAGTGATCTCTGTGTTATCTCAGGTTATTGAAGATTTAGTACGTGGTAAGTAAATATATTGCTCCTTTTTTTTATAGTTACGTTTGTTCTGTTTTTGGTTAATATTTCAATCCTAACACTCATGAGAAAAATTAATGTTTTCTTTAGTGCTCCACAAAATCTCAGGTTTGTTGCCTATCAACACTCTAGAGTGTTGCCCATGTAATAGGGGCTACTTCAGGAATCTGTCACAGACAACCACATTTGTAAAGTCCTAAATAAAAAACCTAAAATTGATTTAAAGATAAATATGGAGCAAGTACTACAATGAATGAGGGCAAGGTGAGAAGATCAATGGAGAACATAGAAAAAACACTAGATATGCTCTGCTCCCCCCTCATGTCATTGCACTCTAGTAAATTGGAAGAATATGGCCTAGTAATCAATCTCCTTTTATACTAATCTCCAGTGCTGATCTATGAAGTTTCCTTCATGTAATGTTCTGAAGGACTTCACAGTTTCTCTGTTGGTTCCTCCTAGTGTCTTCCATTAAACCGATCCTCAAACAAGAAAAAAACAGAGACTCAGGACAAAGCTCCTTGTGCCTTGCTTGTTTATTAATCTGTGCAACGTAGAGTTAATACACTTTACACGTTAATATAAAAAACATTTGTTAAAAGCCCCAACAAATGCCCATACCTGATGAAGACCGGTGACGTGAATTCAGTCCCCTGATTGGTGCATAACTTCACCCACATTGACTATATCCTGATCCTACACTAGTTTGCTCCCTGCTGCCTTACCACTGATGTATTTCAGCCAGGTGGCCTATTTCAGAGTGGGGTGATTACTACATTTCAGCATATTTATCTTTCTATTTATAACAATCTAACATGACATAAAAATAAATAAGGAAAACTAACTACATGTGTTTGGACTAAACAAGCTCTTTATCTTGCAAAGTTTTTGGCTGGTGCCAATAACACAATATGTGATTTGGGTTAAAATGTCTAGTCTGGATATACACGAGTAGTATTTCAGCTATTAGTCTTGCGTGCTGGTATCGGTGATACTAAGCAAGTAATGATAAAACTTTTCACTGAGTTCTATGCAATATTTTCAGTGCTGAATGAGCTCAGAGATCTCTTGGAAAGTAGCAATTTGTGTCTTCAGATAATTACAGCTGGTTTCCTCTGCACCCTTTACATGCGTGGTATGGTACCACAAATATAATACGTCTGGTGATAAAATCAGTGGTTTGTTTATGGGTTGTGTTGGTGATTTTTCATGTGACACTTCCGCTAGTGACTGAGCATCAGCAGTGTATACGTTGTGCCGATGTCTGACCGCAAGATAAACCAGCTGATTCTATTCATTTTACCACTATCCAGGTGAATTTCTCCAGCTGGGTTCCAAAGAGAATGAAAATGAAAGATTTGCTCACTACCTGGAGAAGACGTTTAAGAAGACGGCCAGTCTCATAGCCAACAGCTGTAAAGCAGTATGTACGTTCCGCTTTTTCTATAGTTAAATTGAACATATGAAATTGTATTGAGCCTTCCAGAAGCAAAGCCATCAAAACTCTTCTCTGTTTATTCAGTCTCTTCATTTCCAGTGTTATATGCAATAAACAGACTGCCTTCATTGAGGTCTGCCCAAACTTAGTATTTTCAGAACCTAATTAAACCGTGCTGGGTGCAGCCGCCATTGAAAGCGTACCTGCCACTGTTGTGGTAGAACTAATAGGCTGCATTCTCATGAATAACATTTTACATATAAACTAGTGGCACCTCTGCGGTATGAGGTCAACTATTTTGTGGACTCAACAACATTGATGCATAGTCGCATGCCACGGAGATGTCACTAGTTTCTTTGAAATAGGTTGTAGTCTTTGTTCAGCCCACTGATTGGCTGCTGACATCATTATTGTCGTTCACTTGTAAAGCAGCACAATACTCGACGGCAGCGTCCAGTGGGAAAAACATCATGTATAAAACAAGGGGTGTACAATATAGACAAGATAAATGTAGATGTAAAAGCAAAGGTTAGGGAAGACCTTGATCAAGGCACCTTTAAAATTGAGTTGGAAAGTGTCAGCTGAGAGAGAGTGTGCCTCAGAGAGGAGTTTGGAACAGCAACAAGGGTGTACCAGTGGGAGTAGGGTAGGCTGTCATGAAGAAATGGGTTTTCATGGAGCGTTTACATTTTTGAAGGCTGAGGGGAGAGTCTGATAGGTGTGGTTGTAATATTCCATAGGTGTGTAGAGCAAACGGGAAGGTGAGGCTGGAGGAAAGGAGGATGTGGTCTGAGAGCAGGAAGGCAGAGTTGGAGCAGAATGGGAGGAAGACTAGGTCCATCACAGTAAGTGGGAGAGAGCAAAGGAGGAAGTAAGAGAAAGTTCTGCGTAGTCTGTACCAGCAGTGCTGTCAATGGGAATGTTGGAATCAGCTAATGTAAGAGTAGGTAGGTCAAAGGAGAGGAATTATGTGAGCCAGGCAGTGAAGTGGTCCAGTATTTGGGAGAGTGGACCTGAGTGGGCAATAAATGACCCATTTTATCACTGCCTTATATATCTAGATAATTGCCTTTCATCATTAAAGTATTTAATTGTAAGAACTTTATGCTGTGCTTAGTTTAGTGCATTGTACTAAAGACACTGTGTGGTGTTCTGTGTATTTTTCAGGTGTCAATCTTAGGCTGTCCTGATCCCAAGGTCCATGAGATTGCATACCAGTATGGCAAGAATGTGGGCATAGCCTTCCAGGTAGGCATTAACTTGTTTCTTACCGAATTGTTGCAAGGTCCTCGTTCCTTCTTCAAAGGAATAAGATGATATGTGCAGTATAACCTGCACGTCATTGTTAAACTAAACATCTATTGAAGAAATAGAGATCAATATTCCCTATTTTACTAATAAAAATGAAATGTCAGAGGAAACCTAACTATCGTAGAGGGTTTACCCTTTATTGTTCCTTCTTCCCTTTGAAAAACAGTAATTCAATTAAATAATATTTCACTTGGCTGGCAATGACTAAGCAACACACTGCACCTAATTGGCTTCCTGCAGAATATAATTTGTGATAAGTGCTACTAATGGATCGCACTATAATGTGCTTTTATAGCCTATTACAGTGTAGCAGGGCATGTAAATGCAAGTTTCAACCCATCAGATGTTTTCTAGGGTGCATAGTGTCTGTCAGTTGCTCAGTCTTTGCTGAAATTACTGCTGGAAAGTAGCAATTAACAGAGAAGAGAGAGGCTTCATACATGTGACGAGGGAGTGATCCTTTTTACGTGGAGAACCCCTTTAAATCCTTACAGTAAATGCTTACATCAGTTATGTTGTTTCTTACATCGATTATGTTTATTCTTCTAGCTCATAGACGACGTGTTAGATTTTACATCTTGTGCTGATCAATTGGGGAAACCGACAGCCGCAGATCTGAAATTAGGATTGGCGACCGGTCCAGTTTTATTTGCTTGTCAACAGGTAAAGCACGAGATCGGGTACTGCTGCAAGCTCCTGTGCGTCCGTAATTGTTAGTAGCCTCTCTGGTGTTATTTTTATAATTGTTTACTAATGGAATGTTTTTAAGTAATGGGATAAAGCAATTTGTTTTATACCAGAGCAAATGTGGAACTACTTCTCCCAGCATTCCTTTACTGCTTTTAGCATGAAAATGGAAGTATGAAATAAGTTACTGCAATACCTTTCTCTGTCCTCCTATGTCTATCAGAAATCCTCCATTATTTAATAAGTTTTTAGTGTTTTAAGATTTACCACACAGTGAAATTTCATTTGTAGATCAGAGAAATCTTGGAAATAGAAACTATATCTAGTACAATGTCCCGCCTCGTGCAAACAGCTCACAAAAAATTACTACAAATAAGAGATTCCCGCTTGATATTTCACAACATAAGGGGGCATATTCAATTAGCTTTCGGATTTGCGGTAACGCGCCGGAACAGCCGCGAAATGTAATACACTTTACCGCAATAACGCGGATTTTCGTTCGCAGCCCATAGGGTTGCGAACGAAAATCCGCGTTAATGCGGTACCGTAATACCCTCAAGAACACGCACTTTTCGCGGTAACGCGCGTTACCGTGAATCCGAAAGCTAATTGAATATGCCCCAAATAGTCTATTTTACTTCTGTTAACATTTTGGCCAGCTTGGTGGTAGCAATTTGTTACACCTATACTTTTACCTCAGTTGATTTGATAGTTCCCTATGAGCAATATACTTTTGGTCAGCATGGTGGCTCTGTGGTTAGCATTTCTACTTCACTGCACGGGGGTCATAAGTTAGATTTGCTCCCCGTGTTTGCGTGGGTTTCCTCCCACAATCCAAAAAATATACTGGTAGGTTAATTGGCTGCTATCAAATTGACCCTAGTCTGACTGTCTCAGTGTGTGTGTTAGGGAATTTAGACTGTAAGCTCTAAGGGGGCAGGGACTGATGTGAGCGAGTTCTGCGCTGCAGAATTAGTGGTGCTATATAAACATACCAATAGATTGGATTTCATCATCATTTATATCAGCCCGCTGTCATCTGCTCTTCCTGTGCAATGACATGTTAGTTAATGATGCTGTAGCAATAAAACAGGATGTAGTGACTCCACATATTATATTGTACTAGTTCCTGTTCTTTCCCTGGAATCTTGGGCTTATTTGTTTCCAATGTTTCCTGTGACTGTAGTTTCCTGAATTGAATGCTATGATAATGAGAAGATTCAGTTTACCAGGAGATGTTGAACAAGCATGGCACTATGTTAGTAAGGTAAGTGATTCTGGGTGCACACATTATACCAGTACCACATAAGCACTGGGTATTCTTCCTTTGAAAGTCCCACTTCCCCCTTAAAATCAGCGAGAGTAGTTGGCTCTATTACTGCCTATCAGTCTCCCTGGAGGTCCAGACATAGAGGGTTATTTAGCAACATTGCTACATATTGATAGCTGATTGGTAAATATCAGTGTAATTAGGCCACTCCTAGTGACTGTGAATAACAACTGCCTGTGAGCTTTGTGTTGTCTTTTGGAGTTAAGCATTGTGCTCAGTGACTGGGTATTCCAAATGGAGCTCAGAGAAATTACACAGCAGCCTTGGAAATAGAAACTATATCTAGTACAATGTCCCACCTCGTGCAAACAAAGGAGAAGACTCATCCAGCCGTTCTCTCTGACCATAGAGGGCACCAGTACTTTAGTAAAGGGAGAATTTTGATATCCTTGTATATGGCATGGTAAATCTCTGATACTTGCTGGCGCTATATAAATAAATAACATCCCTACTTGCCAAGTTCACCAATACTTACAGCATCTTACGTGTTGCATGATTTATTTTTTTAATGTAGTATAATATGAAATACTGGCCATCTTTGCTTAATTTGTTTCAAACATATTGTTCCATAAAAAATGGATATTTTTAATTCTATATTTTGTGCAAAAAAAATAAGTTGTCCATGTGCTGACAATGGAAACTTATATTAATTGCCACTACTTTATATGTCTGGCATAAAGAAAGTGTTAATGCTGTAAGTAGGTAATATTCTGTATTGTGGAGTTAATTTTACTTGTTTTGCCAACCAGAGTGACGGTGTCCACGAAACCACCTACCTCGCCCAGCGCTACTGTAGTGCGGCAATACAAGAGATCAGCAAGCTCCAGCCGTCCCCGGAGAGAGATGCTCTCATCCAGCTGACAGAAACTGTGCTTACCAGGGACAAATGAGTGAGGACTGGGACATTTCCAGGCAGCTAACACCAAACAGTGCCTAATGCAACACTTGTAGAAACACAGCCGGTTTTACTTCCTGTGCGGGCCACCAAAAATGACTTTTAGGAGAGATTCTCATTATGTTTAATATGCCTTTCACCGGTACAGTACTGTATTTTATTTTTATTGTCAGATTTTATCAGAGGAAGCCATATCATGTTCATATCAGTGCTAGTGTGGGATTGAAATCAAGCGGTATACTATGCAGTGGGATAAATCAGTTCAGTCTGAAGGTAGAATGGAAGTATTATTTTTATATTTTGTTATTGCTGGTGATTAAAATATGTATACCACTTTACATATGCACATTATTCCAGGAGTGTATTACACCCATATTTGTAAATCATAGAATCAGTGCTGTCTTGTTATTGGCACTGCAGCTACGCATGGATAATACACCATGTCTGAGCATATATTCTCCATGTGTGTGACCTTAGCAGAAGCCAAGGCTTGGTCCCAACATTTGCTCCTAATTTAGTTCTCAATAGTCAAATAAATAAAAATATAATTAGGACAGTTAGTTTAAATTTTTTAATTCTAATACCGCAAAATAAAGTTATGGTGCTGTCAGAGGATTATCACACTAGAAATAAATCTTGACAGGAGTGTTATAGGAAGAGCAATGACAGAGACAAAAAATAGCAGGCTAGGGAATGGAGAGCTGTGCTAGAAGCAACAACTTCACCCAATTAACAGGTAAAGGCAAATGATAAGCATACTACAACACTATCCCTATACACACCCCCAAATCTAAAAATACTGCTATCGGATAAAGGGAAGATAAAACTGTTAGAGGATAGAACTGTGGAGCCCAGTTGCAAAATTTGTTGGGTTTCTGGGTCTATGCCAGAAGAGCGTCCCAGGATTGGTTGTAAGAAGCACCTGATTAGTTCAAATACAAACCTGGGACACCCTATTCAGTGGGGTTAACCTCACCATGCCTGAGCCTACCAGCCAATCGTGATAAATATTTTGATTGGATGTGGATGGTTTCAATCCACCTTAATGTTCTGACAGGGGCTTCCCTGGCTAAGGAGTTAACAATTTTAGATGTGATAATAAACAACATACTTATTGCCTGGATGCTGTTGAAAATATATTGAACAATACAGACCATAGAGTTCTTCATATGGGGGCAGGGGAGATGGATAACACCACCATATGCTGGATAAGAGAAAATCCTACACATCATCATTATAAGGTGTGCCCTTTTAAATAGAAAACAAATGCTGATATCCAGGTTGGGTTTTGAGCAAGATAGCAGTCCCTCATGGCTTCAGAAAGGGTTAATTCTGCTGGAAATTTTTCAGCATATCCAGCACAAGATGACCAGATTGATGCCTTAGTGGGGGGTGGGGGTTCACTTTTGGACACACACCCCCTCCCCTTTGTGCCTGAAGCTAGACTGCCAGATCACACAGCCCTGGAGGATTGAATCATCCAGACCTCATTAATAGCATTCCATTGGACTATATGGTACAGCGACCCGGAGCTGACAATGAGGTGATGTGTCCCATTCCATTTCCTAAACCTGGAGCATTAAATGTAGGAGGTTTCCACTGGTGGACAACCACTTTAGCTTCTTAGAACTCTAACCACTGCATCAGGAGCAGCTACTGTTAATGTGAAATAATCATGTAATGCTGTTTAGACATTTTAATTTAAATTCACAACCGTCCATGTCACCCAAGATTTGTCTGGATCATTTTTATCCCCCCGATGAGGGATCTCGTAACAATGTGTTGTAACCCACTTCCATATTGAGCGCTTGAGAATGAGAAAAAGTGTGCACTGAGTCAGGGGCCACAACCCAGTGTTGGATAAAGAGAGGTGGCACAGTGGTTTCCAACTTCAATCCCATCAGTTTATGGATGCCAGAAATGGTAGTCACCATCCAAATACTTAAGGCAGGACTTCGGTTGCAGCTCGCTGACGTTCCTAAAACTACCATGGTCCAGTTCTGTTGTGCTAGAGCGGTTATGGTGCATTTCACTGGCCTACAAAGTCTTGTTTACAGTGGTGAAACTATTTGTGTGCAAAAGGCACTTGGAAAAAAAAAAAATACAATTAATGTATTTGGTGTGTACTAAGCTACATGTATAAACTTTTGTGTTGCCAAAACCCATACAAATAAAGACAATTACACATTTTTATTACGTTTTCTTCCCCATGATTGATAAGTGTCATTCTGAAACAAAAGCTGCATTTGATTACATAGGAGAATGGTTTATTATAAAAGACTGTACATAAAATTTTAACAGGTTATATACAAATGAAAAAGGATCTCCAATTTGAAAATAAAAAAAAAATATTTTATAGATTTCATTTTGTATAACAAGAGAGCATTGGAATTAGAGATGTTTTCAATTTTTTTAGGATACAAACAATATTTCACAGCAAAGCTCTGCATTAAATATAAAATACCTCAAAGCATCACTAAAACTAGAAGTTGGCTTATACAAAAGTATAAATATAAAATTTATACATATGTGGTTTCAAGGGCTTATCATAAGGAAGACAGACTTCCTGTAATCCCACATTCATCCTCTTTTAACAGAAAATAGCTAACATTATAGCTTACACTCCCCTACATAGCAAGTGTAAATCACATGCCAAAAATGAAGTTCTTTCAATGTATGGTAATGTTCACATACAGATATAAACTTGACTATTTATAGCAATTTTATATAAGACAACATTTTAGCTTTAGTAGACCTTTCCTAGTTTAAATATAACCTCTCTCCAAAACCACACCCAATCTTATTTTTACAGTCTGCTCCTCTATGAAGGCCAAACTGGACAGTCTATTTACTATACACCCGTTTTTGTGCTGTGATGATTTATAGGAAGTGGAGTAAACTGAATCACATTTCTGGACCATTGTGCTAAAGAAGTCCTGTACAATGATCCCGCTATTCCATCGTTAGAAGCAAATTTGCTTCTTTAAAAGAACATTAGGAGTCGTCTTGACTGTTACAAATGAATCATAGACCTGCCATCTTTCTTCTTAAACTACTGGGAGGCTTACTGAATGTTCTATCACTGTCCCTATTGCGGTGGGAGAAACAATGTAACAAATATGCACCTCTTACCCAACACATCATATATACTGTAGTTATGTTGTGATGACATTACACAAAATGGTCATTTAATGACATTTTTTTTTTATTTATTTTTTTAAACTCAATGTATGGCAAAATAATTAGATTATTTCAGAATATTGGTACACAGTAAAAGTGATTTAACCCCATAGCAGCCAGCCACTTCCTGTCATTTTCTAAACCGTATTATAAGCAATGGACAATCTAGTTGGTTATGGGCTACAAGAAACATTTTGCTTGTAAGCAGTTTATTTGCAATGTCTGGTAATGTTATAGCTGAAAATTGAAATCAGCGCTACTTACTGCTATGTATACTGTATTATTTTACAGTGGCTCCTTTGATATTGGTATTTGAAATCAGTACAGTAGTAGAGCAGCCCTCATTCTGTGTTCCCCGTGATTCCAGATAGCTTAGGGTAATACCACTGGCATACATATAACTACCTACATATAACTACCTGCAAGTATGCACCTTGACAAAAAGGTTATGAATGGCAGGAACAGCATTACAGAAAGCCAGCCCCACTATACAGGGGCATCATAACAATCAATATATATTTACCTAGATCAAGGTCATCAGGTTCTCTTGTAAACTGTAATCATCCTCAGCAGTTATCTGTGTGATGTCATTCATTCCTATTCTACTGGTGAATATTGGTTCAGCCCATACAATGGCTGCCTTCACTGTGAGTATGTGACATAAATTCATCCACCCTGTGGAAGCAGACTGTATAAATAGTATTGGGGCAGGTTTGAGGATATTTTTTTAAATCTTGATATTCCATCACTTAAATATTCCCAACTTCTATCAAAAGCCCCCATGCTCAGTAATAATTCAGTGAAGAAACATTGGCAGTATCGTGACGTCTATAAATCACTCTAAACATGATTCTGCAGTTATATAAAAGCAGTTCCAAATGGCTTTATGCAGAGCAGCGTGTAATACTTTATGGGTACATTATCTGTCAATAAGAAGGGAGACAGATACTACACTTGCCGTGTAACACTTCATTGCCTCTCCGTTCACTGTGGTTATGCTACCGAGAGCTTGTAGAAAGGGTTAAGACCGCCTCCTGGTGACCTCATTGAGCTTGTTGGTCCTTTTTAGCCTCTTGATGTAAGCAACAGTCAAATCAGGTCCTCCTTCCAAAACAGCATTATGTCAGTATACAAATTGGGCCATTGAAATCTTGGCACAGTACCGGTCCCATCCACAGAGATCATACACTGGTTTGTTGCTTGGTCAGAACGATATATAGGAATGTTTCAGCAAGTATAAACTAGACTGTGAAAGTTCACTCTGTGCATCAAAAAACTAATATAAAACCAATATCCTAATCTACTCAAAGACTCAACTTGTATAAATCTGTTGTGTACATTTCATGTTACACTGTATTAAATATTCAACCCTAGCTATGGATCATCCCAGTAAGTGTATCAGTTCATACAATTTCCCTTTGGTTTTTTCTGCACCCAATTTGCTTCGGACACAATTATAAAATTCGCAAAATTGTAAGCCCTGCAGGCTACAATGGATGGGCTGGAGAAATACCTAGCTCACCTAATCAGATTTCCGGCTAGGCTCGCTAAACCAAATAGGGCACGATAACCCAGCCAATAGCATTTGGACCATTTCCAAACAAATTTGAGGCAATTTTAAGTAGAAACAAAAATGTGTTTTAAAAGTGGACATATATACATTTTAGAACATTACCTGTGAAATCACATAAATCTCATACATGCCACACATTTACAATCCACCACCATGAAAACTTGAGAAAAGAAACTTCTTACCATAAAGAAACCATAGTATTTGCCATACCAAGAAAAAGTGTTGTAAGGCAGGCATTGCCCATAAGGATTCAATCATTAAAATATTAAATGACCTAATGGCATGGCTGACCCAGTTAAAAGTAGGAGGTTAAAAGTAATTATACTTTCATAGGTCTTGTCTTGAATCTACTGCATTAGGCCATATGTCACATTCAGTTAGATTTGTGCCATGCCACTTACATCAGAGTGGTATTATCCATTAGTATTGACCATGCCACTGTAAGCCAATATTACTTCCGCCAACTAATAAGTACAAAGTGAACTCATTTTAAGGTTGTAGAGGTGACATTGCTTATACATTTATCAAAGTAACATCCAATCAATTTTAAGCCATGCAGTGAATTCAGCTAGACCGCTGTATGGATACAGTTTATTAGAGACAGAATATAATCAGATCATTTCAAAAAGGAAATAAAAAGTTATCCAGAAGTGTCTACAGAACTTCCTCTTCCTGTGCTACATTCCAGAGAGATTGTGCCTTTAAATAACACTTTTTTTTGTCCATGTTTTGGCTCCGTACCATGGAAAACCATCAGAACCAAAAATCGGCCATTTGTAAACCAAGAAACACGCAAAAACTTTGGTGCGTTTCTGCATTGAGGAATGGGAAATTCGGAATGGCCACTGCAAAAATGTGAAGCGGTACACATTACAAAATACAGAATACAACCATATTCGTTTCACAAATGGACACTTTTAAAAGACTTGACAAATCCTTAAAACTGGTGAGTACTTATGGTAATTACAATAATTCGGAAGCATTGCAGATTTAAAAAAAAAAAAAAAAAAAAAAATATTTCAGTACATAAAAAGTTTTTTTTATGCATGCTTTAAAACAAAACTTTTAAATATTAAGAATGAGCAATTATCTAGAAGGAGGATACAACCAACAGTAGCATCAACTTTGAGTCCAAATGTTAATGGTAGCCTAACGTAGTGTTAGTTTTCATGCTGCACAGAAAACATATGTCAAGAGTGAAACATATGTCAGTGGCACAAGATGATTCATGAATTTATAATAATATTGTATACCCCACATCCCATTGGAGTATTCAGGCTGGTCCGGGAAAAAAAATAAAATAAAAAAAAACAACGCAGATGTGAATACAGAGGCGTTAACTGGTGCCAGGTTTTGTTAGGTCCGCAAACCAATTGATCTTGAGGCTTATGGGTAGATATTCCCCCAGTGCACAGATGTAATGGGTCTAAACCCCTTTTGGTGCAATAGCAGTCCTCTGGCACTAAATTGGTTAAAAAGAAAAATAACAAGCCACAGTTTTATATGTACGAAGACATTACTTCTTACAATTAACTTTAAAATCAGACTTGGTACTGAACTTAAAAATAAAAATAATATGTAAAACATTAATCCGCATAGTGCATGATTGATTCAACGTAGTTTCCTGGGAAGAGGCCAGTTACTCCGTTGGAGACCCCTTCATACCAGCCATCGTCGTTCTTCTTAATGACGTAAATTATCGATCCTTCCATAAAGGACAACTCGTCTTCTTTGTCCTTTGAGTAATCATAAATGGCAACAACTAGATTGGTAAAGAGAGAGAGTAGGAGATTATGGTGAGAAGGAGCAAGTAGGCAGTAAACTAGTAAATCACCGGAAAACGTAACACACAATATATAGTCCCAACCAGTCCAGATAATAAAATTAATAAAAATAAAATACAATGAATTGTATGTGTGAACACATTGTAATGCACAATTACTAATTGTTTGCTTATTTATTTTTTTTGCAGCTTAAAACAAAGAAGTGAATCTTGTATGTGCAAACATTCCCACTTGATTCATTAATACTTTTATGGCCTCAAAAATTAATTGAATCATTAGGCTTCAATTAAGCAAGTTGAAGACGGTTAAATAAATACTCCGATGCTTTTTATGGGGAACTGGTGAATTCAAAGCAAGAACTGCAAGACCAAGAAACATCCCACACCCTTTATAGAACTTCCCAGAAAGATGTCCAAAGCAGAACGATTTAATAGTTGTCTACAGCACAGCACTGATTACACAAGAAAAAGATCCGACTAAGCATGGTGGCTCAGTGGTTAGCACTTATGCTAACCTGTGGGGTAGGGAATTTAGACTGTAAGCTCCAATGGGGGCAGGGACTGAGGTGAATGACAAATATTCTCTGTACAGCGCTACGAAACTGGTGCCGGTATATTAATAAATGATGAAGCATTGAAGAAAACCTCTTGTAGAAACTCTTCACAAAAGTCTACATCATGCAAATAACTTTTATAAGCCAGAAATTTTTTGGAGCAAAACACTATGAACTAATGAAACAAACATTTATGGGAGTGGATCTATTAGGCTTTGTGATATTGTGGCACAGTTAATATTTTCAGAGTGGAAGTAAGAATGGATTTAACAAAATATGTTATTTCTGTCAAAGTACTGACAGAGAAGGTGCTAAACCAGGCCTGTCCAACCTGCGGCCCTCCAGGTGTTGTTAAACTACAAGCCCCAGCATGCTTTGCCAGTAGACAACCTGTTGATAGCTGAAAGGGCATGCTGGGACTTGTAGTTTCACAACATCTGGAGGGCCGCAGGTTGGACAGGCCTGTATGAAACCTTCTGCAGATGAGTCACGATTACGTGTGTAGCCTGCAGATGTTGTGGCAACCTCTTTTCTAGAAAATACTTAAAAAAAAAAAAAAAAAAAAAAGAAATTTGACGAGGGATGTTTTAAAACATATATGGCGGCTGCCATCTGAATGGTGAGAAACTGAGGTAGGTGTCACCAAATTAAAGTCTTCCTCTGACACTTTGTGAATCAAACACCAATCATGAGGATGTAGCCTATTAATTCACTAGGAACCAGTGCCTTGTGAATAATGGTCATGAAATACCTTAGTGCCCTCCCCTAGCGAATGGATAAGCTGCTTTAATATTGGATGAGCTATATTGGCTGCACGTCTAGGTGGCTTAAATACCACCATGCTCTTTAAGTAGGTGGAACTCGGGACAAAGTTCACACAGACAGAAAACACCACATTGCATTGGGAAGAAAGGCCAATACAACTCACTATTGTTCTAAAACCTATGCATGAGGCTAAGTAAATCAAATGTGGTCTATTCGCATGAAGACAGGTAAACCACTGAAACCCTGAGCAAGTGATTTACTTGTATTCTCCAAATTATCAAATGCCATGCACATAATGGGTATCGTGACATTGGTTTTGAATTCACCGTCACAAGTCCAAATATATGTAATTGACAAAGTAACCAATTTGCTCTTTTTTTTCCACAATTCAGTTTTTTGTCGCACTTAAGCAGCCGACTAGTCACTAACTGTAGGATATGGGATCGGCTTTGCTTTTGTAAAATAGGGAAACTATACTCCATCACTTTTGAAATAGATTTCCAGTGGTTTGGGTAAGGTAAACAAACACTGGGGCATATTCAATTAGCTTTTGGATTCGCGGTAACGTGCCGGAACAGCCGCGAAACGTAATACACGGTACCGCAATAACGTGGATTTTCATTCGCAGCCCATAGGGTTGCGAACGAAAATCCGCGTTAATACGGTACCGTAATACCCGCAAGAACGCGCACTTTTCGCGGCAACGCGCATTACCGCGAATCCAAAAGCTAATTGAATATGCCCCACTGTATTTTACCTTCATGCTCTATGTATGGGAATGTCACATTTTAGGTTTTTATTAACAAGAAAAAAACCAAAAAAAAACAAAATAAGAATAAACTGCTCTTGAAGCAAACATCAGATGTAGTATTTGTTTGTTATTTGGCTATAATAGTATTTCCGCCTCTATTTCCTTTGGTTAAATATTTGCTCCATGTTCATATAAATATTTAAGAGACTTCAAAAAACCATTCCAGAAGACTAGCCAGACTAATGCTCTAATAGGTCAGACTACTGTGTGACTGCACTACACACAAAGGGGCGTATTCAATTGTTCCTCCGGCCGCCGGAAAAACGAGCGCGTTAAAAACCGTTAATACGGTAGTTTACTCGCTGAATAGAGCGATCGTTTTTCCGGCGGCCGGAGGAACAATTGAATACGCCCCAAAGACTATTCTCTCTAACCTTTTAATAACTAGACATAAATGTTTCTATTTGAGTCCATTTGAATGGGAATAACTTGTTGGTCTTTTGGTAGCAAATTGGAACACAGGCATACTAGAAATGCAGACAAAAATAGGATTAAAAAATATAGTGCAATACTAAATGTGTACTTTATACAAGGTCCTACGTAGTTATAGGGCACAAGAAAACAGGTGCCCACTCTAGTTTTAAACGTTCTGGCACACAGGCACAAAAATCTGTGAAGCAGGGGTAAAAGTAGATGTACTATTAGACACACATTACTGCACAAGAACGCAATACCCATGCAAAATGCATGCTTGTCAAGCAGGATATGATGCAGCTTGATAGGCTGAGAAAGAACTTCAAAAGGTGACAGTGGCAATATTCTTAATCTTTATTTAAAAAAGAAAAAAGGGGGGGGGGAATACAATTGAAATTTTTTGTTGCACAGGGAAAAGGGGTAATAGGTTGAAGGAGCACGAAACAGACGGAGTCTCCAGCCCCAATACGACCTAGCCCCTAAAGGAGAAAGTCCCAGTGACATTAAAATTCCATGGTGACCTAATAACCCCTTTATCCTCTATAGAGTACAAATTAAATTAATTTCGTTATAAATAAAAAAAAAAAAACAATCCATTTTCTTTCACATTTGTTCTTTGCTTTGGTCTGAGGGGAGGCTTATCTTCCAATTGAATAAATACCCGATTTACCGGATATTCATTCTCCCCTTGAGATTTCCAGTGGAGGACCCGAAGAGTTTCTCATACTCCCCTCCCCCTCCTTTCCCACCCCCTTTTCTCGCCCTTTTTTCCTCTTCTCTTTCTCCCTCTTTGTCCTTGTTTGATACTTTTCTCTAAGTCTTAGCATATTATATTATATGTATGTGAGTTTATTGGTATCAAAAGAAGGGAAGGGGAAAAAAAAAAAAAAAAAAAAAGAGGATATATTAAGTATTTGTTTTTCATGTCGATACAGATGCCTATGATTAGACTTTTATTACATGGATCTGTCACGATTTTTGACTTATGTACTAGGTCTTTCAAAATGCATTGGAAATGTTTGTACAGTTCTGATCTGTCTTTTGTATCTTTCTAAATTCTCTTTGGAATAAAGAATTTATAAAAAATTCCATGGTGACCTGCGCACTGTCTTGTCAAACTAGCAGTCATTGGTTCCAGCGCTGTAACCAGGAACCATTAGCTCCACTTTTCCGGTCACAGTCTTGGAACCAGAGGCTCTCAGCGACAGACTGAATTTGTCACTTTTGAAGAAATTATTTTTGGTTTTACATAGTGTCTTGTGTATTATGCAAGTGTAAAAACAAAGTTTATAAATGCTCAGTTTGGGAGACAGCACTATCCTGCTCTAGCCTCACTTCCGGGTGGTTTATTTAATTAAATCCTTCTGCCCGTGAGAGCTCGTTAGAGCAGTGATGTCCATCAACTCGGGTGTGAGGACAGTAGTATCGTCAACAAAATCGGGCACTTCAGATGTGTAACAAATATACTGGATGTCAACGCGGTTGGTGGTTTCAGACTTCCAACTAAGCTGTCCGAGCAGTGCTCCACGGAGGAACCATAGAGCAGATAACCGTAGAACCACTCACCTTTCTCAATATAGGACTTGGGAGCCCATATAGGATCCCCGTCTGCATAAGGATCACTGTACTGGACCACAGCGGCTTCTTCCTCCTCATAGTCTACGGGGGGCGGTGGCGGGGGTGGAGGAGAATCGTCAAACATTGGGATCTCATCAGGTGGAGGCGGAGGTGGTGGTGTGGGACTATCAGCAACTTAAAAAAAACACGTATGAGAGTTGAATTAAAAAAAAAACAACAAAATACAGTAGTTCCGTATGCAAACTGCTGATTAAAACCGTTACTTAGAACTTTTTTCCCATTTATGTAATATATGATGTACATCTCTTTTGACAACAAAACATCACAAGTGAAAATGTTAAAATAATAATTCATCAACACAGTAATACACAAAAGTGCCCACATTAGAAAAAACATGCAACAGCCAATAGCAAACAAGCCTCTACCTGCGCCCACTGGCTTCTATTTGCGGGTTTTTTAAACCTGTGACTATACAAGAAAGACTCCAACATGAGCGACATTCGGAGGGTCACTCCATCTTTAAATTACTATTGGACCATCTGGTGGTTTCTGCCTATCATGGTGGTCAGAATTGGATTTAAAAGTGATATAATTTTGAAAAATAGGCAGCCCCTGTAAATTGCCTTGTTTTATAATATTGAGGACTCATTGAATTAATCACAAGATAATGACCTTATTAACGTAACATTTAAAAACACTGAATGCTTTGTTGACTGCTATTGTTGGATATAATGCACCCACATATCCAACAGATACTTTTGCACTGAAGCTTTTTGCTTGGTAAGGGAAAGAAATATTAGATCTTCCACCAGCAGAATAAATATTAAAAATTTATTTTTGCAGAATGAGAAATTATTTGAGGTTCTGTGTGTTTGATCAAGTTCTTATTATTGGCACAAGGGTAAGTTGAATAGAGGGTGCTGGAGAAAGATAAAAGCTCCCAATAGATAAAGTGATTCTCTAATGACAAAAAAAATAAATAAATCTGTATAAAATTACACTTACGATACAGTAAGACAGCAGTCGCAGTTTAGATAATTTTTAACCAGTTCACATGTAACCACAGAACCAGAACATTCTCTCTCTGTGATCAGGAGCAGCCTTAACAGAGGTGATCATTTCACTGTATTGTTAGTGGAATATTATAAAATTTAGTTACTAGGAATCCACTTGATCTACAGTGTTCTCTCTTCCCTGCTAGCAGCCTCCATTCTACTCCTGTTATTGATTCGCCATACCGGTTTCCCTCTTGATTCTGTAACGACTCAACTGATGCGGATGTAGACTTCTCATTTCTTACATATGGACTTTGTTCATTTAAGATGATTTTATTATACATGACTGGGCATAGATATTGTCCTAATATACAATAGAGGAAAGCGCTGTGATCCTGCTATCGGGATCTAGGGTTAAAGTTTATTCACATACGGGGTATACATGCTATTGATTCTCAAATGGAGTATAATGTACGGAACCTTTTAGCCATCTATTGGACGTCTATAATGCTATTTAATAGCTCATAGCAACTTAATTGTGCAAATTAGGCAGCTTACACAGACAGCAAACCGAATATCTGAGTGGTAATGTAACTAAATATTTATTAGAACAGAAGGTAATTACAAGCTCTTAGCTAGTACTTTACAGACAGCAGCTTTTCACAGAACCAGAAAGGAGCTACGGTCAACCTTAGTAATGGTGGGTAGATACAACGCTTCTGGGCCAATAATGGAACCTACCATTTTAAGAACAGATGCCAAGACATACTGTACATCCAACTTGCAGACAGCTGTCCTATTAGTGCAGGAAATGGACCAATGCCTTCTGCTGTATTAATATTAACATTTTAACGGCTAGGACACTAAAAACCTACACACACTGAAGGCAGCCATTTTGTAGACGGTAACCGTAATGCTGCCCACAAGTTCACTAGGAATCAGGGACATCACAAAGGCAAACCAATGATGTCACTGTCTTCACGAATTGAGCAATTTAATTTGGAGTACTGGTTAAGCACACAAGATGGCTGTCGCAACGAGTGCACTTGGAGTTCCTTTGGCCCACCAGAGGCTTTAGGAGATCTCCACAACTACAACAAACTATATTTACGTACTCATGGCTAGATTTGCTATGGAATACAGACAGTATGAGCAATTTACAAGATCTTGTTAAATAAAGGGGATATTGTTTAAAAACAGCTGCAATATGTGACAGAAGTTGTAATTATTGCTCCAGCATTCTGTACTGTAATAAATTAAACTAAACCTGCAAAAATAAATTTAGCAAATAAATATCCATCCTCAAAGTTATGCTAGGAATAAACCAAATATACATTGTGGAACTCTACGGTAAACCGGATTAACTGGGGATCTTTTAAAATTATTTCAATGAAACATACATAGGCCAGGTACCATGCAGTCTTGATACCCATGTATGAAAGAAGTGCCCAGTACAACGCCCCGCTGAATAGCAGAAGCACTATCAGCAGCCATCTTGCTAGCCATGCAGATAGTAAGGCTCGGTGCTTCTTAGCAGTGAGTGGTAGGACTTACTGTTTTCTTGCACCCTGGCCACGAAGCCTGTGAGAGGAATCTGTGGAGTCAATTGAGGCATTGGGGGAGGGGGAGAAGCGATAGAAACTGGAAGCAGCGACACCACAGTGGAGACGTAAAACAGGTAAGGAAAGAAAAGACAAACAGGCAGCAGTCAGTAACGAGGACCAGAAGCAGTAACATAATTACAGAATAAAACACATTGATGCAAATTTTAAGTAAAGCCCTCAAATTAAAGTCCCAATTCTCAATGCTTTCAATTTATTCAATTTTGATCGATGAAACCTGGCAGCGTTTTAAAGGAAGAACGCCAGGGAAACAGGTTATGATTAGGAAAAATTATTAGGAAATATACCAGTAATTATTTAAATAATGTGACTCTTTAAAAAACAGATGTGTTTTTTTTCCCCCCAGACACTTGGAAGGTTGGAGTCATTTTCCTTTGCACTTCCAAGTTTGGCAACACCCCGTTCTGACAGGATCAATTCTGAGCTTTCCTCAAACTCAAGTTCTCTCATTAAGTGTTCTTTGATGGTGTACAGCAGCATCTTACCTCAGCAGATGTCACTATTACTACTGCACTGGAGGCTATAACAATGTAATGCAACCAATATAATGTCAAATAATTCTGTAACTGCAATGGAAATGCTCTTATCAACAGCAGGAAGAACAGAAAACTCTCGATAGATAGAACTTTTTTTGTGCTTATGGAAGAGTAAATTTTGGAATGTAATTGGAGCCTCTACCAAAGTAACAATCAGGAATGTCCATCATCCTCTAAATAGAAGAAATAGTATATGGAGAGTTAGTAAAACTATGGTGAAGGGCTTAATAATACTGGTATGCCATCCATTGCAAAATCAAACAGAATGTATGGTATGAATGTTTGCCAAACTCTGACCTGCCCCCCCCCCCCCCTCCAAGTCACATGATCGGACGTCTACCAGCGTATAGTAGTTTTGGATGGCAACTGATGACAATCTACTACTTTACCCCCTTTACTATTTTAAAACCAACTCTCTAAACTACTATAAAACGTGTTCAAACAGATGCACGATTAATTTAAGACACACTTATGACATTATTCCTAGCAAGTGAACAGACCACAAAACAAAAAGATGACATTTTACATTAGACAAATACACAAACACTGCAAATAGTATTACGACGAGGGGAGGAACTAAACATGTTGGTGAACAAACTAAAACCCACAACAATCAGCGTAAACATTTCATTTAGTTAGGTAACCAGAGTCTTATCTAAGGAACAGCTCTATGCAGAAATAAAATACTGTAATACCCCACTTTCACCCAATTACAAGGATCCAGGTCCCTCACTATCTGTGAGATACTCTCAACGGTTAGTTTTCCTGTAAGAGGAAGCATGAAAAGTTTGAGATTTAAACTCTTTGATGGAGCCAGCATTACCCCGATCGCTGATTGGATGGATGGGCAGCTGTCAAATCTGCCCTCTCAACATGTACCCGATACTTCAAACTTCTCCTACATCCTCCAGCAGGAGAACTGTAGACAGGGCAGACACTGAGCAGGAAGTAGGGAGGACAAGACCCCTGTGGTCTTGTTAATTGGGGAAAAGGGATTATTCTGCCATTTTATATTTGAATAGAACTCTTCTTTAAATACTCTGGAATAAAATCAATTTATAAAACTAATTATATATATATCTCTATCTCTATCTCTATATATATATCTATATCTCTATCTAATGACCAACAAAATAGTTACCTATGTCTATTTTTTAAAAATGACAAATTCATACTACATTACATTTTCACTAATGCCCTGGGGAAAAAAAACAAAACAAAAAAGTATAGAAAACAACGCAGCACATGTGCATTATTAAAAGTATCAGCGGAGGTGGCTGTCCTGTGGGCTGAACCAATATCCGTAAGAATGCTGCCTATCAGTTAATCACAGCGCCTCGTGCCTCTCTCAGGTCATTAGTTCCTTTCGAAATGAGCAAATGGGGATATTCTCCTGGATATTGGTTCAGCGCAACAAAATGCCTCTACTACGTGCAGAGAATGGGTAAACTGTAAATGAATACCAATAAATGATTACAAGGAATGAAATCACATGCTGGGGAGTTTATGGCTGTGCAGAAGGGTTGTGTGATGAATCCAGTAGCGTGTGAGGAGAGAAGCAGAAGCTTACTTGAGTTTTGGGAGTACAGAGGCCCGCCATTGATATGAGGTTGACCAGAAAACTGGGAGGTCACAGAAGGGGTCCGTCTGTATCCAGTAGAAGAAGCAGTGGACGTGGTAGAGTTGTGCCGAGAGATCTGCCTCGTCATTGAGCCAAACTGGGAACCAGGGGCCGAGCCACCGCCAACTGCAAAGAGTTAGCCGAGAAGAACCGCGCAAAGCACTTTATTATTTGTTATGCGGTGTAAAGAAAACAAAGCAAAGCCTCAAAATGGCACCACAAATAATTGCATGGTCAAATGGCAGCAAAATATGTTGTAGAGCAGGCCTGTCCAACCTGCGGCCCTCCAGATGTTGTGAAACTACAAATCCCAGCATGCCCTTCCAGCTATCAACAGGTTGTCTACTGGCAAAGCATGCTGGGGCTTGTAGTTTCACAACACCTGGAGGGCCGCAGGTTGGACAGGCCTGTTGTAGAGGATACAAATGCTCTATTGTCTGGCAGTTCTGCCCTCTATGATGTCACCTTCCTGACATCATATGCACGTAAACTGCTCTCCAATACGTAAAAGCTGCGCATAGGTAAAGTCTGAGCAACGAAGGTCACAGGATCACCAGCTTTGCGAGAAACCACATATATTACAATGTAAACTTGTATTAAACTTGCACTTGGGCACCAGGTTTTGAGGTTGCTCAAGCATGCAACAATTAGTTCGTATTGCCATGTACATACAAGGTATTACACAATCAGAATGATCACCAAAGTACAACCAGTTCCTAAGCACTTTAGAAATAAGTTCACGATTGACCTGATTTAATTGCTCAATATCAGAATATTGCAATGGTGCACATCACCATGTATAGAGGAAGCCAAACGGAAATAAATCTGATTATTTGTGTTTTAGGCTTAGTTTCCATGTAATTGTTGTAAAAACACATAAATAGACTCTGGTTTCTGTTCTTAAGTAATCATTCTCTTTATTGTCCATCATCTTTTGCAGCTAAAAATACAAACAGGTCACAGCATCTAATCCATCACCAGAAAATTAGGACATTTGGAATTAGCAGTTAGACTCATGCAGATTACATTACTTTGTTGTTTGATGAATGAAAACTTCTTGTACACTTTCCTTCTTATCAGGGTTATTTCACGTTGCAGAAATGCTACACCATAGGATATGAAATCCAATTTCACACGCCAAGAGTTGCAACAAACAACTACATGGAATTCTGTAATAATCTGGTCTGACAATCTAATTTGCTGGAGATGTTCTGATGTAGAACACATCCCATAACTGGTAAACGTTGTCGTTTATTAACAACGGTCAATTTTAAACGCAACGGCTGATGGCAAGGAAAGTCCGCAAGAGGTTTGGCAAAGCCTCTAAAGTGAAATGTGACATAAGATGTCCTTGTCAGATCATCTTAAAAGGCGACAGAGCCAGGCAAACGGAATACATGAAGTGGTATTCTATCTGAAAGTACGACTTTTATAAAAACCATCAATGCCTTCATGTACGGTCCTGCTAATAATTCTGCATTCGCCTTTCCACTACAAAGACTCTTTAGTGTCAGAACCCATGGGGTAAAATGTACTAACAAAATTCATACCAGGAATTAAAGCATAAAGTAGCATAAAATAGGTGTAAAAGGGTAGGTGTCTAGGTTTCCTTTTCAGAAACTATTTATTGTACTTTTAATTACAGAGCAGAATATGTCCTGTACCTCTTATTATACTTAACAATGGTATAAAAAAAACAAAAAACAAAAACAAAACACGACATTGTATATTCGGGACAATAGGCTGTCAAGGAAACGGCTATTCAGAGCAGTGGATTTATTGTATATCTCAAGCTGAAGTGATTACGCCACTACTGTCCGATTGTCTTACTGACTAATCTATGAATATACTACAACAAAGGATTACTAATGCACTTCATTATTACAGCGTTTATGAAAATATCAGTTGTCGGCCTCTGTTAGGCTTTTCATTTTACGGACAATAAAATTCTTATCACGTGAAATGTAAACGTCGGACACTAAACTGAATTTAAAGGATCCTAGTAAATGCTGCACACTCAACATGAAAAAAAAATAAGCCAAGACCAGACTTAATCTCAGGAGCCAGGGAACCCAAACCAATAGGCTGCTCTGATGTATTTGTCAAGTAGATTAAATAAAAGTTGACAAACAAAACCCACAAATGCACTAAAACTATACATCTAAAACACAAAGTAAAAAAGTTTGAATCGGCATGAGGTCGTCCTCTCATGGGCGTGCAACGATTTAATGAGCAATGCATCAAACACAGAAGGAGGAATACGGCCACATGTGGCTGGAGCCTGTCTTAATTACATATAGGAAAAAAAAAAAAAACAATGGTTCTCATCTTTGGCCAAACACACACAAAATTAAAAATTGAATTCACTTCAGAGGCTTTAACACCAGATGACATTACATGGATTAGAGATATGATAAGTTGTGTGAGATTCACCTATGGACCATTAACACCAGGACATGGAATCTACAATCATTTGTACACCTTGAAACCACCATGGATTAATGTAGAAAGGCACCCATACTCCGTGTTGTAGAAGTCTCACCTGGAGGTGGGGGTTGAGGTGGTGGCGGAGGAGGTGGTGGTGGTGAAGGTGTGGGACCACCAGAGAGACCTGGGGGAGTTTGGGTAGTGAAATAATGTGTATTGTCAGAACACACAGAGGTTGTAAAGTGATGCTTTGAAGACTCAACACACGATATTCAATGGTCTATTTAAAGATACATTAAACGTTATAACATAGCAACTTACAAGCCTTTCTGCCCCGTGTAAGGATAAAATATACAGCTATCGGTAAAGCACATATATAGTCGAACAATTAAAGGGTTACTTTAGAGCTGTATGAGCACCTTGTGTGCCGCCGCTTTGACATACCTACTACCGGGAATTTTGGTGTAAGGCCGACATCGCTGTCATAATGCCAGCTTGGTATAGAAGCTTAGGGGAGGTCGGCTGTTAACTCAACAGCAGGCCCCATCAGTGAATCAAATACAGTAATATGTGACAGGAAGCAGTTGGACAGCATTTAACCAGGTGTTGGGAGACAGCTGCCCTACAACACCTAATAACAGCGATGTTTGTACTGAAAGTTCCACCAGGGGATGTACAAGGGCCTTACATGTGGCCCTATATGCCCTGTGTTAGGTCAATTCCGGACCAGTGTGCGCCCCATAGATTATCAATGATTCCAATAGTAAAACATGTGGTCTATTCACATGTGAGCATAAGTTAAGCATGGACCAATATATGTGCACCCTTTAGTCCATGACAAGTTTTGCCAATACGCATGTCAACAGACTGTGCAATTTACAAATATATATATATATATATATATAATTCTATTTTACATACATTCTAACACAAACAATCCCGATTTGTACTGTATTGCATTTCTCAGCTAACTGTCCAAGGTTCAAGTTTCTGATCCCTGTGCCAACACATACATTTACAAACTATATTTTACTAGTGTAGAAGACTTGGACACCATTATGGATGAACTGCTGAAGATCACAGTATTCAGCAGAACACAGGATCCCGATGATTAAAGGGTTTATTTTTCACTGGCAATGACTTCTATGCTGTTTGTGTAGTGTAATAAGCCCAATTCCTGAATACCGCACGGATGAGGCAATATAATGCCCCTCGGATGTGTATCGTTCTGGCAGAGTAAGGCAACAAGAGAAGTACAAGTCCTACCTGGTCCAACAGTCGGTGGAGAAGGTGTAGGAACAGCTATAGGAATGCCAATGCTGCTGCTGCCACTGTTTTCTCGACTACTGCTTCCTCCACTGCTGCCGCTGTTAACACAACATGACAAATGACGCTCCATTTAAATGCAGACATTTTCCCCCGGTCACATAAATAATAAATAAACCTAATTCAGACACGCTGCAGTGGTTTTCTCCATTTATATGGTCACAGACCTCCTTGGTGATTTCTTTAGCTTTTTATAAAACAAAATAATACAAAACAAACAATGCAAATACAAACAGAGAATACAAAAGAGTACAAGAAGATCGCAGGTTAGCAATGATATACCAAACCTCACAGAATTATTCAGTACCGTCACCTCCATTGAGGACCTGGAGACAGCCCCAAGTATCCTCGGCAAAGGGTCTGAATAATTTTAGTGGGAAGGGACCCCTAAATGAGGACGGATGGTTGAGACTTTCCCTCATATACCAGGGGCCCATATTGCTTGGTATTTCTAATATGCTCATATGTTACAGCAGGTGGCATATCCCATATCAACATATATTAAATGTATGTCAGCAGCAGTTATTTTGCATTTCTGAACTATATAAAGCAATGTTTTAGAGACACCCTCCTGTTGTTAATTAGCATGTAAACTATTCATGATTGTTACCGGTCTGCTATGGTACAGATCTAGCATTGAGAATACCCAGCAGGCCGCTCTATGCACTTGTCATCCCCGATACCTGTGTGTTCTTGGCCTCTGGTTTAGAGATGCAGTCCTGCCAGGGCTGTGCTGACTTCCAAGCCTAGCTGGACTGGTCATGTAGTCATTGGGAACCGTTGGAGGTTTGACAGGCTCCAGGGTTTTGTAGGGGGTATTTCGTCTGCCAAAAGGAAAGCAAAATAAAATCGTAAATTCCTCGCAGAATAGGGTAATACACGGTTCCAAATGACAGCTGTCACGATCAACGGGCCTGAAGTCCATATAAGATTAAAAAAAAACTACACTGCTGTAAATGACAAGACATTGCGTGAATTTAACATTATGCATGAAATAAAATTACAGGAGGTAAAAGGACTTTGTATACAAAAAAAAAACATGAGTTGCTAGACAAATAGCACAGCGAGACCATTTTATGCTGCTCAACGGGACAGCAATTATATATATATATATAGATATATGCGCCTTCTTTCTCTGATGGTGTGCTCCGTGCCATCCCGTATATCATCCCTGAGCATGTAAGCAGAATGGGCGGCACATAGTACAAATCTAAGGCTGTCTATGTTATTCACCCGGTGAGATTCTCATGTTGTGTTCTATTCGGGTGCTCAAATAGAGAAAACTATTCAGTGGATATGTCTATATTTCTCTGTATGCTTGTGCATATAGCGCACAAATAATGTACAGCTTTATTTTTACACTGCACTTTAGAGTTGAGCTAGGACACTCCATTATTAGATTGGCTCTCCCTGCAGTGAAACACTGTCTTGGCAAGGTGCAAAATTACACCTTTTACAAATGGATTCCCTCAGTGTGTGTGTGCAGAAATTTCAAACCAATAATTTAAATAAATGTAAATTAAGCACAATGTATTGCCTACCACGAGTCATAGGTTGGGATACAAGTACTATAGTACAACAGAATGCTCATTTCCCTCCTCGTAGTAATAGAGTTGACTACATGCACTAGTGATATCTGCAACAAAATCAAACCTCTCTAGCTCTTACCCCAAGGTTCCCCGGCCTGGCATTGGCGGACTGGGCGGCTTCTGCGTAGGAGGATTTGTCCTAGTCAAAGTGCCGGTTCTTGCGGCTTGGTTCCCACCATGCTGGACAAGAAAAGTGAGAGTGTTAATGTTTATTTGCTGCTTTGACAAAAAAAGGCTTCTAAGCCATTTAATGAAGACAAAAAATGATCTATTTCTATTATTCATATTATACATATATAAGGATTCCCAGACACAGCTTGAGGAATGGATCACAGGATCAGATCAGATATAATCCTGCATATAAAGAGTCTGCATTCCAGGGGTTTCTCTCGAAAATGTCTAACGAGATTAAAATCAAATAATCTTTATAGCTTGTTCTAACTAGCATGTACAGAATAAAATAAAACAAAAACATAAATGGCTAACAACTTTGTCTGTTCCCCACCTCCCTGGCCCCCAATTAACGGGAGCAGCATCATTAATGAAAAATACAACATTTCTAGCAAGTGGTGCCGTAGCCTCTTCCAGCCTGCAGGGGGAGATCTTACATGGAAGACCGTCACAGACGTCTACATTGAAATAAAGATTATTACGCCACCTGCGGGCTGTGCAAGGAAACTTTGTCATTAAAACGGATATTTTTATTAAAGCACCAAGATCACATTTAAAAAAAAAAAAAAAAAGATTTATGGATGGATCTGTCACTAGGGGAATGACACAGTTGTGTAAAGAGACTCTTGTGAAATACACAAAATATGAAACCATCCAACTTGTCTGGGAAGCCTTCCATAAAAATGCAGATGAAGAAAGCAAGGCATCTATAAAATGAGGAAAGCACTATGATTAAGTTTAGGGAAATGAATGTCGGTACTACAGCCATGATGCAGATACATACAGAACAAATATAACTACATATCCAGAGGGACAGGTGGAAAATAGACAGGAGGATAGGGATGCAAGTTGTAATGGACTGATAGCTCTGCAGCCTCGGTTATTGGAAATTTGGGATGAAATGAGAAAGAGCTTTGCTTACCTTGGCCTTTAGCCACTTAATGATGGCAAAGGGAGAAATAGAAAAGTAAAGATTAATGGATCATCACAATGAGAGATCATTAGACATACATGGAAAGCTTTCCCACATGGGACAGAATTCATTACAGTACAACACTACCCTACTATTCAAAACCAACCCACACAGACGGCGGTGACTAGACCAATATTAAAATGTATTCATTGCCTGCACACAGTGGTGGCAGCCGCCTTTGTGCACTGATCCAATAAATATTCACAATACGCCTCAGTAACGTTAGACTCCAAATCTCATGAATCTATTGATTCAGACACAAAATGGCTGCCTTAGTCACCCATCTTGTGGCTGAACAAATACTGGGGTATGATAACTCAGTTATTTTTATAGGCCGGATTCCCATGAACCTTTGATCCACTGTGTGTAAGCAACAGGACACCATTCACTTCAAAGTCATATGGTCTTCAATTAGGAAATATTTTTGCGACATGCCAAGCAGTAACGAGATGAGATGCATTTGGCAAAACTTACGAGCCAGTCAGAGAAAGTCTATAGAAAGCACCCTGATGGGTTATTATTAGGTCACAGAGTAGATTTAACAATCTATGTGGCTTGTGATTTAACCAGCCCCTGGTGAGACATTAATGTTTGTCTGATTATACCAATATCCAGTATTTGGCATCGTTCCTTTTTTGTAAGAAGATTATACTTGAACCCAGCTAACTGGCAAGTTGCAATAGCCATGTTAGTCCCAGATTAAATATAATCCAAAAACTCTGAACAGTAGTAATATTTTAGCTCTACTATATTATTAGGCGATTCAGCTCTGACTTTATCTAACATATAAATCAACAGTGCAGCCTTCTCGTCTGAGCACCTATGAAGGAGACCTACTAAAGAAGAAAACTGTGAACAGAGCTAGTCATGGATTGGTCTGTAGCCTCATACAGACATATGTGTATTGTAACATGCACAACTGTGTAACTGGACCGAAGCTCCCACAGAGTACGTACACACTGGCAAGGTGTATAATGTATGTTAAAATGTATACAAACTGTGCTGTGCTTATGTTTGCATTTGACATACAAGTGTGTTCAATCTGTGTTTTTAAAGATCCTTAACCAGTATCTGTTTGTCTATGTACGGCGTGGAGCAGCAATGGTTCAGGTGTCTCCATGGCGATAGGTGGGTGTATAGTAATCAGCTGTGTGGGGGTCAGCATAACGCGTTTTGCCACAGATAGTGGTCCTTAGTGGGTTTAAACATGTCAAACAAATGTGGGAAGGCATATGTAAAGGATTCTTCAGCTCAATAGGTTTCCATTGAAAACACAATGAGACGTGGTGAACACAAGTTATCAACTGTGTAGTTTCACTTGAAATGGAACATAAAACGCAGCACAGATTAAAACGGACGTACAAAAGTAAACATGTAGTTTCCCTTTTACAGTGACTTCTCCTCACATCTGCTCCTGTGCACTTGGACACTGCTAGAAATGCATCATTTTACCACTAGTGGATACGTAGCCTAATAATATCCTTTGTCAGCTGCAGGCTCTGACAGGCATTGCGGACCGCAGCTTCCTCAAAGAGAGGAGAGAAATGTCAGCTCATGCACAGCCAAGAGGAAGAGGCATGTGAGCATCAGAGGGGCACAGCAGGGAAAGACAAAAAAGCATTTGTACTAAGCCCTTAAAATACCAGACTATGGTTCTTTGAATGCTCACTTGCTCAGCACGAAAAGGGGAACTATCGCCATGTCCATCTATGGATACATTTTGAGGTTTGGTCCCTGTCCAACATATTTATTTCAATTATAGCAGAGAGTGTGTGTGTGTGTGTGTGTGTGTGTGTGTGTGTGTGTGTGTGTGTGTGTGTGTGTGTGTGTGTGTGTGTGTGTGTTCCAAAACTTAGTGAGTGTGTGCGTGAGGGTGATTTAGGAGAACTACTTCACAGGTAACTGTTGAAAAACAGGTGCTGCCCAAAAGGAACCAGATTCAAACTCATTTTTTAGTACAATATATAAAATAAAAGCAAATGTCTGATCACATACACTGGATAAGATAACACAGTTTTCTTCCAAATTACCTGAAGACCAGTTTCAATAAACGTGCGTGGTGAATGTTTTCTTAAGTAACTCACATTATCTTAACTTGCAGTAAAATATAATTTTTGATAAAGCCTATGTATCTGTACCCCACTGGGCCACCCTCCTGTTTCTTCTCTTTGTATTGCACCCATAATATAAATATAATATATATGAGATGGCAGGCTGGGGTCATGGAAGGAGGGCGGGGGGGCCTGGAAGTTTCCAAACCAATGCAGTTCAAAAACTCAGAAATGTAGGTTTGGACAATGTAACAAGCTTGTGTTTTTGTTTTATGTCAATTATTTTAGAACTATGGACCAGCTCCATTTTCTATTTACATTATAATTTTCTGACTATTCCTTTACAAGTCTCATACACTTCCATGACCCAAATTTCTAAGTGAAAGAATATGGACATATCCAATAGATGTACGCTCACGCTCAGGGCCTTCTTACCTGTCTGTCTGTCTTACCTAGTATTGTTTTATTACTGTGTTTGTTCCCCAGTGTAAAGTGCCACGGAATATGCTGCCACTATATAAATAAATGTTGATGACTATATGGCTAGATGGTATTCATGGCATTAAGAACTTCATTGTATAGACCATTACAGTGCGTTATTGATTAAGCTAAAGCTTGACCAATAACATAACTAAGATAGAACTATCAAGGAAGGAGAAATCACAAATTATTTGGTGTATGTTCTTCCCTTCCCTAAGATATAACCAGCACCTACAGTGACGCTAGGCATGGGCACTTTCATGGTATGACCAGGACCGCAGTTTTCTTTAAGTCTTTTCCACAGGAAGTACATTAGAAAACCGTCCCCAAAGAATGAAAGTTATATAAAGAATATACAGCCACTGCAGTTCCAGTTTCCTGTGTGTTGAATGATTTATACACCCAGCCACAGCAACGGTCCTAAGAGCGTAGCTTTGGAGCCATAAGCAAAACCACATCTGTTTTACAGAGTGGTTTAGGAGGAGACAAACCACACGGATGTTTCAGGGGTACTGGAAATCTGTTTTATATATTTATATTATGTTCCTTGCAGTATCTTTTTTTATTTCTAGTAGGAACTACATTTCATTTCTGAAACAAACATGTTTCAATTTAGAACAAAAACAAGTCGCACATAGGACAGGCTGGTTATATCCAAGTGGCTATTCTGAAAGCCACGATTGTGAAATAAACATTTCAATCAGGCGACAGCTTATCCATTACGAAGAGGTGCCCCCATTGTAGGCTACACAAACACTCCAAAAGATCAGGTGCCAGCAATAAATAATCAATGCGACTGATGGGTCCATCCAGCAATTGCTCAACATATAGCTCAAGATGAATTCAATTCTTCTTTAGGAATGTACAAAGAGTTAATCTGTGATGTTTTTGTCCTTCGACATAGAGATAAAAGTACAAAAAAAAAAAAAAATGGACAAATCTAGACTGATAATTCTTATGATATACACTGCTGCTGTTACATTGTTATGTACAGAGTACACACAAGACTTTCTTCCTCTTAGTACTGCTACACCAGCAGGAAAGCACTTTGACGTGTTTAACAATACCCATATTATGTGTGAAGATTTTAACTTTCATATATTTTATTTAATTTTGCCTGGGGTGATGAAGGATCAAGGATTCCATGGAGGGATTGGGAAGCAAAAAAGTTTGAAGATCCCTGGTCTACACATAATTCAGTCAGCAATTTTATAGACTGGGCTGGTGTAAATGAGAACACAGCTATCGGATTCGCTAGGAATGAGCAAAATCTCTTAGTGCAATGCACGTCTGGTCCCAAATTCAGCACACTTAAGAGTCGTCTGATCGATTCTGGTAATGCCCGAGAAGTTAGTTGGCCATTGTTAAACCTTCATTCACGTTTAGCAGACATGGCCCCATATGATCCTTACGTTTGACACGGATATGTACAGTATAGCCACCCATTTAAACATAGGTCCAAATTATAAATGGAAAGACGACCTATTGCTCTGGCCTGTATGTGCCTACAAGTCTGTAATTTTATTAAGAGTGAGTGACGGGCATGAAGGTATTTACCTTGTGAACGGATCGGCTGCATTCTGAAGAATAGTTCTGCCCACAAAATAAATAACTACTGCACTGTGAGTACACAGAGTACATTAAGGCATCTAACAAGAAAAAAAGGGATGTATTTTTTATTTTTTTTTGCTAAATATCAATATTGGTCTTTGGAACACAGACATCTAATGTTTGCTGTGGATACAAAAGCAAATAAAAAAATGTAGCCAAGAAATCAAGCAGAGAAAAATGCATCATTCAGCCTTGTGACTCGAGTTACAAGTTCAAAAGAAAAAAGTGTAAACTATAAAAAAAATAATATTTATGTCCTTACAAAGTGATGCTCAAAGAACGTAAAACATGATCTCATTGTATTCATCCAGAACAGTCGCAGAGCAACAACTGAAGCAATTATCTTCTTATTAAATACTCATCTGTAGAGAGCATCACAAATGCTCTGGTCAGCGATTAACACCTGCCCTACTACAAGAATAGAATAATTTTTCAGGGGCTGTTAAAGCATCAGAAAACGATTTATATGTAAAAGAAAAAAAAATGCACAAAACATAATTGCATTTAAAAAAAAAAATAAAAAAAATAAATAAAAGATTGTAAAGTCTTTGAAACGAAAGATGTGAGGTGTGTGTACAATTAACACTTCCCCACATTCAGATTTCCAGCATTATGGGAAATACCATGAAACATTCTGCAAACAATTACTACACCAAACAGCGTAAAGGAACACCCCTCACTCTTTAAGCTTCACTTTCTTTACAAAGGCAACACGCAAGCAAAATAACAGGTATCCCTTGTTAGTATAGTAGTAGTTATTCCAGTCTGTGATGCTGGAGACAGGGTTATATTCCCCCAACATCTATGTTGTGAAGGTAGTTTTTTTTTGGTTTTTTTTCTAGAATTCCAAAACAAGGATTAAATAAAAAAAACAAAAAAAAACACACACACCACAAGAAAAAAACCTTCATTACTTATTAAACAACTTTTACAATACTAAATGACCGTTAAACATGTACTTTTTCAGTATATCTATTCAAATAAATAAAAAAAAAATAGACTGGCACAAAATTTGTGACTAAACTCTGTTGAGGATCTTCCACAATAAAAATTGTGAATATAAAAGAAACAGAGTAATAAATGCAAAAATCATATTATGCTTTTATACATATAATATAAGCGTTGACTACTAAATATATAAGAATTAAACTAATTTTTAAAACTATAATATCTCAGAGTCCAAAAATACTTTATACTGTATAAAAAGGTTCCTCTCCAGAGTTCCACTATAAAATTACAGAAAATGAGTCATGTCCATGAATCATGACTATTGCAATACCATAGTTACTGTTCTTTCCTGAATCAGACCCTCACCCCTACAATTTGTTTTGCAGTGTGGCTAGATTTATTTTCCTTGCAAATAATTCCTCCTCTGCTGATTCACGCTGTCAGTCTCTACATTGGCTGCCTGTTTTTACCAAATCCAATATAAAATACTTCTACTAACATACAAGGCCATCAACAAAACAGTACCAACATAGGTCTCTTCACTTGTCTCAAACTCTCTCTCTCTCAACGCGACACCTCCGTTTCCGAGTCTTATCTGCACTCATTACCTGCTCCCATTCCTGGTTACAGGACTTTTTCAGGCTGCATCCAATGTGTGGAAATCCTTCCCTCTCGCAATACGACTTTCCTCTAGTCTTCATACCTTCTAGCATTCTCTGAAAACCCACCTCTTCAGGTAAGCTTATAATATTCCTCAACCACCCTTTTAACCTCCCTAGGTTAACCCATTACAACCCTCTACACAGCTGACAACAACCCTCTGACCCCCTGAGCAACAGTGCTGTGTGATTGGATTACATAGCCCACTAAGCACTTTTTGCCTGGCTGGATAAATATGCAATATGTAGCAATTAACCTCATGTATCTGACTCCCATTGTCTTATAGATTGCAAGTTTGCAAGCAGAGCCCTCTTACCTCCCTGTCTGTATTACCCAGTACTGTTTTATTAGATTTTGACGATGTCATGAGCATGTGGGTTAAGGCATCAAGTTATGAAAGTCTTCCTGCTCCATACATGGTGAGGGTTTCAGCGTTCTTCTATATAAACTGTACTGGCATCATTGCTCTGTTCATTTATATTCAAATTCATTACAAAAGATCATTAAGAATATTAGACCTCATTTTTGCACAACTATCTTCTATTTTTTTTATTGTTTTGTAGATCTTAGATAGAGGCAGCAGGGGATTACTACTATTGTAAGAGCAGCGTTTTGTCTCCCTTATAACAAGTGGGGGATACTTACCAATACAAGCTGCTTCTCTGCTTTATGGTGATGTCTGTAAAGAAAGGGGATTCTAGAATGAGAGGGGGGGGGGGGGGGGGTGATACCAACCAGGCTGGGGGCATTGCTTTATGCTGTTTTAGGCGTGATCATTTGCAGAGCATTTCAAGAAATGATGTAAAGATTAGGCTTCCAGATATACCTAGGATTAGAATATAGCAGAGGAAGACCTTCTATGTTGCCTACTTCAGCCATGTGGGAACTACTCATACACCGAAATACTGTCGAATGAAAATGCACATACATGCAGAATCTTGTAGTCCCACCACATCTTAAGGCTATCTACAGCTGTGTTATACGACAATTTAAATACAAGCCAATGCTCCCAAATCCAGCTGCACATCCTTGTGAACTGGGCGGGGGCCTTGACATAACTCATTGTCGCGCCATTGCTGCGTATGGACCGGATTCATGTCATTGCGAGGTCGGGCTAGGCCTGCTGATGCAAGTCATGTCATTATGGCACAGCCCAGGACGCTGCAATATTTTCTCCTGTTTGTGCTTTAGTACGTTCTACTTTCCCGTCTAGTCTAAACTAAACCTAGGATTGTTTCTTTTGTGTGTTTTGGTTCCTTAATTGCTTGAGCGATCCCCACGCAAGCATTCTAAAATGTCACTGTTCCTGGCTGCTTTAGCAACTTGCAGATCTCAGTCCACATGAGGCATATTGAAATCACCAAGACTAGCTGCTAACCTTGCCGTGACTCAAGCGTAAAGAAAGCTAGAGTGTGGGAGAGAGGCAAAACATCAATCTTTCATCACTTGTTCTAAACTTCATGCAATCTATTTGTGGCACTGAAACTTTGCAAAGAAACACAATATGTGATCTAGGAAATAGCAGAGCACTCAGTGTTGCTAGGAGATATTGCTGTGGAAAAACCTTCAGTGTAGGTGGATCTGAATTGCAAAGCCTTTCCTCAGTATGAGAAGGGTAAGATGGCACTACAATTACATTCAACGAGTCCCAATGATTTATATTCATGTACTGCACTTGAAGACACACAAGAGAAGTATGCTAGCTTGTAAGCGGTGCCCATGCATCCAAGCATGCAGTGCATTCATCCTACTGTAACCTAACACACATGCAAATTAAATGACCTGTCTCCTGTTACAGATAATTCTTCAAAAAATTAAAAAAAAAGCCATTAATGCAAAACTGCTTCAAAATCCCCCTTCCCCAGGAGACAAGGAGTGGGTGGAAAGATAGAGCATTTCATGCTTTGGGTGAAAAAAAATAAAAAAATAAAATAAAAACAAAAACCATCCCTTATTGGTGGAACAAGTAGCACAGGAGGCTGCTACTGTAGTTAATAACAATTTCTGAAATCTGAAACAAATTTAAATACTTTAATAGTAAACATGTAGTACTGTTATTCATTCAATGCACAGCTTAATACGCAGCTTAGAAAAGCTCATCGGTCATGGACCTAATTAGTTCTAAATCTCATTAGGTGGGAGGACTCTGGACTGTGTGTGTAACTTAAAGTCACAGATCTACATTCTGGAGCTTGTTTCACATGTCAGACAAAGTGCTCTGTCTGCACAAAGGTCACTAAGGAGCTATTTACTAAGAAACTGCCAAAGTGTAATCTGCATTATCCCAAAGCAACCAATCAGCCTTCAGCTTTAATCAATGTTAGCACAAAGACTATAGAAGCAAAATGTCTGGTTGCTACAGGTTACTGCACATCTGCACTTTACCAACAACCATTGTGTGTGTCAGTCAATTATATCTTACCGATTCAATGACTCTAGGCGTTTGGCTAAGGCTGCACAAGGTTCAGATATTGTCTTCAATAACACCTATATTTCACGCTAAATGGGAAGAGCTTCCTAGAACAAAAGCCTCATCAGCAGCTGCTTTCTCCACCAATTTCCTGTGCGATACAGCGCACACATCCTCATGAACAGACTACGTCGCCGCAGTTATGAGCAGCATTGCTCTTTACGGAGCCTGTTACATGAGAGACAGCTCTTCAATAGAAGGGACAGGTTCCTGACTGCAGCTGACTGACATTCACGTGTCGGCAATGAAGCACAGGACATTATACACATCTCCATCACCTTGCTTTAGTTTGTTTGCCACAGCTTTGTTTAAAACAGTAACTGTAGACAAACAAATGTTCCCTTTAACTCACAAAAGAAGAAATGTTCACACGGGATCTTATAAAACACATGTTTTCAGCTTTACTATCCCCTTCTATATAACAAAGGACAACATAATATCAGATTGTCGTCTAATTATCTTAGGAATACACAGTTTTCTTACCTTCACTCCATGGCCTACGTCGTCCAGCACTGTGTAGTCTATGGGTTTTCGAATGTACCTGACGGGACGCTCCATGTTAGTTGGAGCTATAATTTTATGGCTCCTTGCAGTGTTCTTGTTGGTAGTTAGGATACCAATCTCTCTGCGAGCCACCTTCTCTTTGTGAATATCCACAGTCTGTAATGAGAACACATTTATGATCAGACTTGTGAGTCCCGTGCTACTGACCAGTTCATGTTACGTTGTTAGATATATAAATATAGATAAGTTAACATGATTTGCATAAAAATGTAAACACAATTTCTTTGTTTCCAATCCAATGCTAAACATTGCACACATCAAACCTGTCTTTTAAGTGCACAAATAATACAAATAGGTGTGTGGGTAAATCTCTGAAAACCTATGAAGTCACACAGACATAAGGAACAATCTAATGAGAAATACCAGGGACAGCGCAGCAAAAGAGGGATATTTTAGGTGTGGTACTTCAAATTACGGGTGGGGAAAAGGCATTATCAAGAAATCCCTGTATAACAGTTCCCATACTGCTCTGAAGTGATGTAAATAAATAATAGTAAAAACTAGAGATGGGCGGGCTCGGTTCCCCGAGATCTGAATCCATCCAAATTTAGCCTATCCGAGTACCAAGCCGAGCACACTCGGTACTCTCCCACCCATTCGGAATCAAAATTGAGGCAAAACGTCATCGTGACGTATTCGTATTTCTGAGCTCGGTTCTCGCGAGATTTGAAAAGCATAAATACCAGCCTCCACAGCAATCCATCGCCATTTGACAGAGGGAGAGAGCAGGGTTAGGTCACAGGCTATATCAGCAGAGGGACAGAGCAATAATCAGACACATTATTGTTTCTATCCTATACAATTCTAATCTTAATACCAATTGTTACAGCAGTAAGAGGATAGAGGAGGGGTTTTTTTCAATTTCTGGCACTCCAAGTGTTTTTGGGGTGTCCCATATTCCCCAGTGTGAAACACTAATTTTTCTGGCTGTCAAAAGTCATATTTGCAGCAGTATTTCTACAATTTTTTGCACTACAAGTGGTTTGGGCTCATTAAAATGGATTCAAAGCAGTCCACATATGAGCAGAATCAGCAACCAGGTTCTGTCACCAGTCCTGATGGTAGTGTTCCCAGTACATCATCTGGGAAAGGCGATGTCAAAAGTACATAGTCTTTTTAAATTGGGAAAAAAAAAACACACACCCAAAAAAAATAAAAAAAATTTTTTTACTGTGTTGAAGCGAAAAAGAAATGTAACTGAGGAAAAGTGCAGATAAAAAAAAAAAAAAAATTGCCCACATGCCATTCTACACACGTAGTGGCAAAGAAAGAATGAGGCCTTCGCCTTTCTCTATTAGTGGAAGATAGAAAATTGTTACTGAGCACTCGAGACCAAGCAAGACCGTGACCAGGGCACTCGTGACCAAGCAAGACCAAGTAATTTGGAGTCTAAAAGTGGTGCACAACTACTGTTACGCGTGAAAGCCGAGCTGCAAGAAAACAGTAAGGTATTATAGGATAATGTAGGCTCTGAATCAGAAAGGACACCAATCCCTGGGGAGAGTCCATCCATCAGTGGTATGTCTAATTGTGAGCATTCTGTTAGTGACAGTGTACCCATAAAGAAGGTTCCTTTCAGCAGTTCTGCTGATGTGTGCCTTAACAGCCCGAGTGTAACCGGTGATACAGTAATTGAGGATGCAACTTTGGAATTAGAAGAGGATGAGGGGGAGATTTGTGTAGGTGACGAGGGCGCTAATGATGATGTTGATGACTATGATGCAGACAGATACCAAATTGCCTTTCTCAATTTCTATTTATATTCTAGACTCTATAATGGCTGAATAGTTTTTTATTTTACTACTAGTGGAGAGGGGGTCTGATGCAGACAGATACCAAACTGCCTTTGTCCATTCATTTTTATTTTCTAATTCTACAGTCTATGCAGGCTGATTTTTTTCTATTTAACTACAAGTGGAGGGTGTAATATACACCCAAAGACGATGGCTACATTGCCAATAATCAAAGATGGAGGGGGAAGACAACCAGGTTTGTCTGTATAATTTGCAGGCAAGTGTTAGAATTAAGGACGGCCTACCAGGGATTAAAGTTTTTTCAAAATTTATTAGCTTTAGAATTACCCCACTTATCCAAGAAACTGGTGGAGCACTGAATTAGGTTATTTTAGACCAAGAAAAATGGTATTTTTTTAAAAAATAGCAAACCAAAACCAAAACACGCAAGGGTGGTTTGGCAAAACCAAAACCAAAACACGACGGTAATCCAGATCCAAAAACAAAACACAGGGGTCAGTAAGCATCTCTACTAAAACTGTGAAATATAATGTCATCACTTCATTGGAAAAAAAAATAAAAAATACCTATTATACAAGGGAATAAGTCAACCCCTAATGTAAACCGTAGGGAGAGTATCTCTATATATTATTTGTTCACACTTCAGGATCTCACAGCCTAGGTTTTTCATTTTGAGAGTCACATTCACTGATCTTCCTCCCCCCAAACTATACATTAATTGTAAACTGTAAAATAAGAAAAATAAAGAAATAAAGATTAAAAAAACCTCAACATTTAATGTGCAATCATAGTATTCTATAGTATTAATGTTAGGGTCCTAACTGGGCCACTCAGGACATTACTTTCTACTTCTTAAACTGCTCCAGAGTCCTGCTCTTGCGATGTGCATTGGGGCATTGTCCTGCTGAAAGGGAACATCAAATCAGGGCCAGACTGGGACTAAGTAGCATACAAAGCAACAGCACAGGGGGCCTAAAATATTTTATTTGCTCAATCCAAGGCCAGTCAGTGGTAGGTACAGAGCGGTTATGACTGTTTTATTAAAACTTGGAGAAAAATAGTATTTATCTTTAAAAAAAAAAATTAGGTTCAACAAACCAAGTTTGGAAGCCCAAGCCAGCACATTAATACTCCTAGGCACAGCCGCCCCTCTGGCAAATGTCTTATTTGTCAGATTGTCAGTCCAGCCAGGAAGGTTTTGGCCACAGTTAGCCTACCCAAAATAGAAAATAGGATGGAAGCAAGGTCAATATAAGCTTACATTTCTAAAATGTTATTCCTCCTCTCATTTACAGATCAGCAATTTTACAGAAAGTGGGGGGGGGAGGGGTTGGGGCAGATCAGCCAACTCACAGTACTAACTTATGTAGCATATTTAGAATGTGAAATTTATTTTAGGCCTTGAGAAAGGATTAGAAGTTTGTGCGTTTGGCAACACAATCTTCCTACACAAATGTAACGGGGGCTACACGTCACTGTTCTTCGTTATTAAAGGGGACACTGCTTTTTCTGCAATGCCACTCGTCTCATTCTGTCGATCCGATTGGCTACAGGATGTTCTATAAATTCCCACATTAAAACAGGGCACAGGGATGAATAGAAGATGAAGAATGATAACAAAAGGTGCTTTGACCCTAACCAAGTGGACTATAATAAATACCACCCCCCCCCCCCCCCCACTCATATAGACCACACATTTCAGATGGTCACTTAGAAGAGAGGTTCAGCCATACAAAATATTTAAAATGATGAACCCCTGCAAGCTATTGGGAGTGAAACCCACATTTGAGAGATACGCTCTCCTAAAACTTCACTTTAAAGATCCATATTTTTACGGTGACTAGGAGACTTTCTCTACTGCAGACCCCTGCCACGGAGTATGGAATAGTCCACTGCAGCAGCCAACCAATCTGCTGTCACTTCTAGACGTTTGTCCAGCAGCTGAGTATGTGGCCAACCGTACTGTCAGCTGGGGAAGGTCACTTGTAAATATTTAGCATGGGTTATAAAAGATGCACTATCGCCCGTGTTCATGCAAATCCACAACTGCACATAAAAACACAGCTACAAACACAAATCACTAAAATTCATACAATATACAGAGGATGGAAGAGGTTATAAATGTAGGATGCATGCATGCACTTCTAGGGGCTTAAGACACACATGTATACACTACAGCAGAAAGGAGGGACAGTTTGGCAGGAAAGAGGAAAATGGGGCAATATCCAAAGGAGGGACTTTTAGTAAATACAGTATTGCATGTTACATGTATAGATTTTCAATTTGCCCAAAAAAAAAAAAAAAAAAAGAAAAACCATGAATGAATGTGAGACTTACTTACTAAAGCTATGATAGCATCAGCTAGACCTCAGAAAGGTCTTTAGAAAATCACATGCACTACTGTGGGCAGGCTAATAGATTCCTATATCCATTTCCTAGTCTGGGCATGTATATTACACGCATACAGGATTCCTCTAGAACTACTGTTTACCACGATTACCACCCAGTTACCAAGCAGAAAATGTATGACCATTAATCAGAGAACACCCTTCCTGACAATGGTGCATATAATGGTAGAGTGATAGTAATAACCAGATACTTGTAACAGTAAAGTGGACCTACAGCAATTACATCAGAAGCACAATTGCAGAAACAGGTAGTCTGCTAAGAGAACTTATTTCAAGAAATGCATTTTTTTTTATTTTTTTTTTAATTAGGCAGGAAGTTATATATGTATTTACTAATGGTTGCAATATTTTGATTTTGTACACAATATAAGGTTTATACACTTCAAATGCAAGCATTTGAATTTACCAAAAAAACAAAATCACACCAACACACTCACTCTTACAAGTGAATTGGAGAGGGGGAGAGGGGGAGAGGGGGAGAGGGGGAGAGGGGGAGAGGGGGAGAGGGGGAGAGGGGGAGAGGGGGAGAGGGGGAGAGGGGGAGAGGGGGAGAGGGGGAGAGGGGGAGAGGGGGAGAGCCCCAGATAAATATTTTTCATCCTATATTTCCCCAACCAGCAAGTAGACAGCTCACTAGCAGAGCATTACATTAGCAGTATAATTCCCACGCCTCTGTTAGTTCCACTTCAGTGGCCCTTGACATAATAATCACATTTAAAGTCATGTAATTGATCTCCTCCATGGCACGCTACCAGCCAGAATTTCCTGCACTAGTTTTTTTCTTTCTTTGAGAACGTGTGGGCTTCCTACTATTAGGTCAGAGCTGATTAGTTCATTTAATTTGACAGACAGGACATAAACAGACACATGATCTCACAGTGCAGCTAACATACTGACTGTGGCACAACATCAACCCCCAACTTCAAGAAGGGATTTTGCAAAAACTATCCAAAGCTTAAAAAAAAAAAAAAAAAAAAAAAAACCACACACAAACACACGTTTAACTACATTCTTCACTACAATGGTGTCAATGCACAATTAGTCTACAATCTAAGTGCATTTATAGCATACACAACATGCATTACCTTAGTTCCCGATACAGTAGCTCATCACTTAGGCCAAGCACACAGTACAACATCCGCACTACACAGAAACATATGTATCTTGCTGAGAGATAGGGGGTTTAGCATGCCTTTTTCAGCCACAAAACTCTGAACTGTATAAACCGTTTCAATCTGCACTGCCCTATCATTTCATATATCTATACATGTGGAAAAATGCATTTAAAAAGACCATCCTTTAGAAAGATATGTCTTTATACCATCAGGAAAAAGTTTATTTGTGTTGTTGTGGGAAACAGCTGTACCTAAGGCACAGGAGCTGGCTGGGATGGGGGACATCTGCCCCCTAGGCCGGTCCCATCTGCTCCACGGGAGGTTTCTGTCCTCCCTGAGCTTGCCTTAGGACTCCTGCATTACGGTTTTACAGGCGTACCGCCCCAGTCAAACTCCCCACCTTGTGCAGGGGCACCTGCATTTTTTCCCACCCCTTTAAAATAGGCTGCTGAGTTTAGTCTTGCTCCCCCTGGCTAAAATTTGCCAGCCCTCCTCTGCTAAGGCAGAGAGCAAAACTAGAAATTCTCAAATTAGTTTGGCAAGTCCTCTCTAAAATTCGCCAGAGTCCCATGAATCTTGGAACCAGGAAAAAAAAAAAAAAAGTTAAAATCCACAAATTAAGAAGAAATCAAATGGCAAAATTTAGGAATGAGTTGCAGGAGGGCAGGTACATAAAAGTACTGGCTTTTGATCGCAGACAACCCCTTTAAAAAGGGGAGATTTCCCACAAAACAAGCGTAGTATTTAAACCTGAAGACTGTGCAACAGCTAAGTAAAAGAACAGAAAAAGACAGAAATAAACCCAAATAAAGGTAAATCCTCCAAGCTCCAGTCATCAAAGGCTTCCTCTACAGTCAGACAGAATGCCAGGACATTCAGAGTGGACAGAACTCTAGGTCTAGCCTATGCCCATATTCATCTGTAGTATGAACAATTAATCAATTATTTATTAAATTCATCATCAACATCAATTTATATAGCACCAGCAAATTCCATAGCACTTTAAATTCCCCCCCCCCCAATTGTATCACTTATCCCTACAAATCCTTCTATTCTACTGTTTGGGGGAAAACACTGGAACCTTGTAAATAATGGCATATTTTTTGATTAATATTGCATAATAAACTTGCAGACTTGGCCCAATATAGAAGAACTGGCAGAGACAAATAAATGTCAATTACAAAATGAAAGAGGAAGACATCTCAGAATTTGTACAGAACAGTGGGAGGTGACTTCATAAGTTTGCAGGTTTGATGAAGTTGATGTATGTTGACATGGGGTGTGGGGATATGATGCTTTGTGTACTGAGCTGTTTAGGATAGCTGATGAAGGAGCAATGGGCAGAGATTAATAATGAATGAATTGCCCTCATGCTTAATAAAGGCTGATAATCAGGGAGCATCCAATTGCTGATAAGTTGGAATAGAAACTGAAATCGGTGAGGTGGGAAGGACTACAGAAAAGGCTCATGAACAAGTTTAAGAGCAGTAGAGATGACTTTTGACATAGTAAGGTTTTGGATATAAAATGAGTATACAGGGTGTATATTTAGGGGAACAATTTCGACAACCATTTCCACTCTGCTAAAGGGCTTTATTTTTGCATTAGAGATCAAGTCTGACCCTTGTCTTTTTAGTGGAATGCATTTTACATGTCCAGGGCAGGTTGACTACAGTGCCATGGGCCTTAAAAAAACCTAACATTACGAATGGTGGAAACGGAAAGATCAACGTCTCTAGAGATTGATTTGAAAGCCTTGAGTTTGCCCATGCAGACTACAATCTTATCTGACCTCCTCAGACAGCTCTCTGGTTGTCTTTCTTGTCTCCATGCTCATTGCAGTACACACAGTGACATAAACCAGCTGGAATAGAGAAAAGGACTTGTTCTCCTGTTCTAAGGAGTGAATTTTATATTTCAGGCACCTGCTAACCACCACAGGCGAGTTCATTTCCAAAGTGAATGAGACACACCTGACTGAAATCTAATTATGTCCGACTACTTTAAATGAGGTGCCAAACATTTTGTCTGGCCCATTTAAGGATTTCTTTATAGAAGAAGCTACACCTTAGTATTATTTTCAGGTTTTTTTTTTTTTATTCCACAGCAGACTAAAGTAATACATACATGGGTGCGAAAATATTTTTCAATTTCAACAATTGTCTAGAACAAAAAGTTGCAATGGTACCAATATTTTGGCCACCACTGTAATAAAAACCCAGGGCCCAATATTCCCTCATTAATAATTTAAATCATAAATGGACATTTCTGCAGTGTTACCTTAACAGTCTGATTCTGGAGAACGGACAAATGTGGATGGGACACAGAGGGCACAAAACCACCGCAGGTGTGAGCCAATCCCCCTGTTTAGAGAGTCTGTCCAGGGAGAGGTACAATATGCATAGAGCTGTGTGTATAACGCATGTTTTTTTCTAAAAGGTTTTAAAAGGGTTTAAACAAAATTCCCATCACAAAAGATCTTGATATTTTTTAAAGCATCCAGGTGGTTTAAGCAACTTAAAATAAAAATATAAAAAATTATGTATGCCAAAATCATTCAAGAATTACAGCTTTAGCCTAAATGTCATACCGGCTGTAATCATTCAGATCACACACAAATGGAAAATGTTACATTACAGTCGAAGATTATGCAAATTCTCTTCACTTTCCAAATCTGAAATTATGCAAAAAAGTCAGCAGGTGCAGTATGGCTCAATAGATATTTATACACATATATATATATAACCTACAGGAACAATGCTGTAAGTAGAGCTTACGAAACATATGTATAGTACTGAAACTATGAGAAGGGAGTGGGGGGTGGGGGTGATTCTTCTGGGTATATTCTAATACTAGAAATGAAAGGATGTTGCACTTAAATTTAATATAGAAAGTCATGTTTGTCTTTTAAGGGGTGATTCCAATGTAATTTAAAGAAAAAAAAGTTTTGCTCAATTTGGCAGATGATGTATATGTGAACACAACTTTGTTTTATCAATTATCTCCCTGCATGTTCTATAAACAAATTTAGGGCGTTTGCCTTTGTTCACCTGTTCCGTTCCAACTCACCTTCACAGACCCCAAACATTTCAAACCTACCCCTGTCAAAATGCTGCGCTCTCAATGTTTTATAGTTGTGGATCATCATCACACATGAATAGGCCAGGAGCAACAGAAAATTATAAATTCATCTCTTAATATTTACATTACACATAGGAGAAAAGAATAGAAGAACAGGGATAGTGTCTTTTTAAGATTTTTTTGGGAATACAATTGCTACACATTTTCTCTTTGATTTCCTCTCATGCGTTATTCTAAAATGTATGGGCACAAAACCATTCAAAAAAAATGCTGGGTGAATAAAGGACAGGTAAACTTGTTAGTGCCTGCTCAGTCATCTAATGCTGTACTAGCGGAGGGACTGACAATAGCATACAAGTAAATATCACATCCGTAATGGAGAGAACACTTTAAACATTCTTATACACCTCACAAATCAATACCTAACATAACAGACCAAATGCATAATCCCATATTTGTATAAAGTTTCTGAATCGTGTTAAACTGGCTGGTCCTGCCACTAAGGAACAAGTTCCCTATCCACCCACAGGAGATGTCTTGGCGTTGGCAGGTGAGTTTATCCCAATACAGCTATGTTGTACACAAAATTCTCCTACACAGTGATTTATATGGATTGTTTCCAAGTGCCGGACTATATTTTCTTTTGTATGCACATACACAGTGGTCTTAATCGCCCTGGCTGCACGCTCTCAAATGATTTTATTCACTTGTACACATTTCATTAATTTAAAAAAGGAGCGCACCTTGGTTTCACGGCCCCTGGCCAATACAGGCTTCACAAGGAAATTACAATTTTATAAGAGAGTTTGCAGCATACAGACACAGGAGCACGGTACCAGCCCATTTCCCACAAGATCACCAGGAGATTGCGGTGTGAGACTAGCAGAAGAAATTGAGATGTTGATCACTGCACTTATATTTGCCGTCTTTTTGTTTGTAACCCAACGTTCTGTTCTCAGTAACTTTTTGCAAAAGGTGGATACAAGAGGATGACTGCAGTGCGTTTCAACAGGGATTTCTAACAGGAAGTCTGAGATGAAGTTACGATTTCAGACTTTCTATCCAATACACAATATCTTCTGTCCTGACAGGTCTCACTACAGCCTTCCTCCCACTCCCCTTACTAGGTGTGATGACGACCTTACCTGGGAGATGTGATTGATGGAGGACTCCATCCTCCGCAGCTGGGAAGCCTGGATGTCCAGCAGCTGAAGCACATTGTTGGCCAATGCATTGATCTGGTAGGCAACACTTGCCAGGGACTGGGTCGTATAGGCCTTAGTCTCCTCTAATGCTTTCCTCTTGTCTGGTGCCTGGAGGAAGGAACAAAAAGCTAGTATAAAAATATGGCCAAGGCTAAAATGTTTTACACTACTTTCAATTTTAAATTGCAAGGAAATTAATACAACACACACAATATCTATTTTTTAAGCAATCCTATCATATAAAAAAAAAAAAAATGTTTTCTCCACACAAGATGTTCTCTTTAGTTTGGTTAAACATGTGAGCAGCAGTGAAGGAATTGCACAATTACAGCTCATAAACAACAATCTGGTAACAGAAGCAGTGATTAGCGAGATCACAGAGGATTGCAGAATACCTGCTATTAAAATAGAGATCAAACTGCAACATCACCTCACAGATAGTTAAAGGCCTCCGCCTAGTATGCTGTACAGAGAGAAATAGACAAATGGGTCGATAGCACTAAACTTTGATGGAGAGAACCAGTCAGGGAGTATCTCCAATCAGTGACATTTCCCAGCAAAGCTATCACACGTTGGGGAGGGGAAACTCACATTAAGAGAACTAGGAAAAGTCGTACAGTCATTGCTTTTGTTGAAATCTCCAGGGCCAGAAGGATTCTCAGACACATTTTATGTCTGGATTTACTTATTTATGCCAACAGGATTAAAGTTTTGGAGTGGGCTCTACGTGCCCTTCTCTGAAGACCATATAAAGATTCTAGTAAAGAGGAAGGATCTCTCCTACTGCTTTAATCATCATGAAGCCTACTTCTTCAATGTGGACTTATGCCACATTAATTACCGATATGAAGGGTCATCTTACCCCAATTTAAAAGAAAATAAATGCATGTAGCTCAGTGACCTAGCCCCAAGTAGCCCACTCTTGGCCAGTCTGGGAGACATAGCCCCCCTGCCCCCCAATCCAGCCCCTGGAAATAGGTAAAGTCTGTCTCAAGGAGAGACACCAGCGACAGCACAATGAGCCCTACACCTAGTGTACCATGTACAGATGCACTAAACACCCAAGCTACAGCTGTCAGCGGATTTCAAGGCGGCATTAGATCAAACTGATATTTATGGAGTGTTCACAGAGAGCACATAGTCTGGGCCCTAAACATGTAATTAGATTATGACTCATGCTTGTATACAAGAGAACCGCTGACTTTTGGCAACAGCGGACATCTACAGAACTATTCCTTTGAATTTTTTCATAATGCTAGAAACAGCTTGGAGCATTAGCCACTTATAATATATTAGGAGGTTAATGTGAGAGCACAGAACACATAATACACATTTACATTTACACTGATGACATTTTTCCTTTTGTTCAGATGATCAGAAATCTCATTACCTGGCTTGATTGAGGAACTTAACACTTTTGGAAAACTGTTGAATTTTAAAAGCAATTTGGGAAAATTTGAGGTACTGAATACATAGTTGAAAGGAGTGGTGGGCTCCTGAATTATTTACAAAAGTTATTTACAATGGACAGTCATCTAAACAGGATCTGAGACTAGTAATACAAACTACATAATACATCCCATGACCTCATACTGCGGCTGGATCACCTAGAAATAAATGTATTTTAATTAGTGGCGCAGTGCGACAATGTATATCATTGTAGACGTACTGACTTTTGTATTGGAAATTTATTTATTTCTGAGCCCGTATGCCATGTTGGAGGAAATATGTTTTGTAGCTGTTGAAAGACAAAATCCTATGTTAATTAGGCCTGTCATCTGTGATTGACCAACACATCTTCTTAGCCTAAATACACAGCAGGGGGTTGTTGCTTTTCTATCCTGTGCATTCTGTCCTGTTAACAAAGCTATTCAAATAGTCCCCTATTTAAATTGCGGTAAATTCAAGTTTAGATATTATATTACTTCCTGATGCTAAACATCTGATGTAATATCTCAGACTTTGCAGTGCCAGATAGAATCAGGGAGCTGGGTTACCCCCTGCCAGCATGTGTCTCAAAAACAGTATATAATGAGCTGTATTTTGTATTTCACCTGTCGCATACCATCGCTACTTCTGTATAATCACTAGTACTGCCAACTAGTGTGCAAAGGTCCTTGTAAGGACCCTTGAGCAATAAACATCACTGCTTGAAGGTTCTTCCTAATGCCTATTGCCTGCTGTAATCTGTGACCAACAGATAAGAGTTTACAATCTAATCCACTCCCCGGCTGTACTGTGTTGAACACAGCATCTGTGTCAATGCTCTGCCCGTTACACAGCAACCCTCACCCATAGTAAGCAGTCAGGAGATACCAGCCAGCACACAGGTGCTGCAGCAGCTATTCCAGCTACCCATAAGGGGTTCCAGGTGCCGATGAAGGAGCCGTGTAGTGGCAGCCAAAACCTCCTACAACTAATGCGCAGTTGGCATTCGCAAGTAGGAGAGTGTCTGGTGGCAAGTGACACCAGAAGGAGTGGTCAGTAACAGTCGGTTACCGACGGTAAGCGATCCAAATAAACGGTGCGACATCCTTCCATAACAGAGAGAGTGACAAGATAAGCCCCATCCGCTAACAATATCTAATGGCAAATCTACTCAAAGTAGCCAACATGAGAGCATGCCAAACCTGCTGAACTATACTTAGAATTATCCAAACATGGTTCTCTTGGGTAAACTTCACAAAGTAAATGGATAAAACACTTTCAAAAGACCACTGACCCTAGATTTGTATATGGTGCGCTCACAAGACTAGAGAAATTATGAAAAATACAGGTGCCTACTAACACTTTGGCTTCTAGAGAGCCCTGGGATAAAACACAGAAAGGAAACCACAGACAGTGGAGAAAGGAATGACCAGCCTTGCTTTCATCTTGAGACCATTAGGTAGTATTCTCTGAGCTGTACGTGCTATGATTGAACTAGCGGACAAATGTATATGAGGATATTGAGTAACAGGTGTGATTCATGTAAAAAATGCAAGATATACCTTGTTTTCACAGATTATTGAACCGTTGTAAGCAAAGATTTCTATTGCACTGCCACTGTTTATTTTTTAGGTGTGATTTTTTTTTCTGTATAGATATAAAACAAACAAAAGCTCTGGGACAGGAGGGCACATGAAAAGCAATAACGTCATCTGGGCAAACCATTTACACAATATAAGTCATCTGAATTGTATCTATGGGACTGAAGTGCTTGGTGTACATCTGTGTCTATACATTGCCTATGCAGTTCCCTTTTGTACAATTGGCACTAAAGTTGTAAATCACAATATATGGTTATAAATGTCAGCAATGTGGACAGTGTCAATATTCCCTGTGTAATCAGAATATACAGTCCTTGATGGATGAATTTCAGCCCAGGAAAACAGTATGCTTACCATGAAGAAAATGTCCCTAAAGCCGTTTGTTAATACATATTGGTGGCAGTATTTTGGTATAGGGGTTGTTATCCAGTATCTGACTCATACATATACATTTAGCAAACTCCCTTGTGCCCCAGTTCTCGTAATCTTAGGAATGTGCAAATACACACGTTACTAGACTCTAACCTTGCGCGATTTGCATGCTTCAAATACCTTTAAATGAGAGTTGTGACATCCAACCTTACAATGCCAGGGGGACATTTCATGTTAACACTTTACATCCAGCCAGCGTTTCTGAACAGTCACCGATGTTTAGGATGTGTGTAAATCTCCAACACAGAATTCAGGACATGTGCTTCTGTCTCCATGTTTGTGGGCACATAAACACAATTATGCTATATATAATATTATGTGCCCCTCTGCACATTCTCATAGACATCTATTTGTAACTTGAAATGAGGTCTATATGCTGCACATGAAAGCAGCTCCACCATAGCTCACACTGCAAGGATTGCCTCTTTGTCAATATACATTTGGGATAATGTCGATTGACAAACAAACAAAGTCAAGACTTTCAAGAACAAAGTATTTTGCAAATGTGTAAACGTAAACTGAGTCAGTCTATCAGCAAACACCTAAAGTTTTGTTTATTTTGTTAATCGTTCATAAATGTAGACACATGAAGTAACTTATTTAGAAATGCAGTAAATCACTACGAAGCATAGAATTTCAGCTAAACTTGTTTTAAAGAGCAGATACTTAAATAACTTATCGGGGACCGATTCTGTTACAACACAAACTGAAGTATATACATTTAAAACTATTTCAAGACATAGTATGATGCTATAAAATCACCTAACAAAGTCTAACTGGTCAAATTCCCATCTTCATTTAATGTGTTACCAAGACAATTACATAAGATATCTAAAAATGGCATTGCACAAGCTAAATGAAAACTCATAAAATAAATGTTATGACTAAACCCAATGAGTCTATTTGGCCAATACATGTTCCTACCCTTCCATGGTTGGTTATTCTAGAAGAACGTAATGCATGAATACACTTCTACCCCATCATGCAGAGAAAAAGTTCATCTTTTACTTTTTATTGTAAAAGACAGGTCCTTGCAGTTCTGTCACCCCATTTATGACCAAAGCTGGATGGATGAACTTTGTTTCACATAACGCATTTGACAGCCTCAATAGAACAGGAACTCCCACAAGATCAATACACCCATCTCATGCTACTGTAAACATTCCCAGGATCTGCTTGACTAATAAACAGGGTAGACATAGATGATCATGAGATGAAGATTGAGCATCTTATTGTAGCCACACCCAAATCAAACACACATTAATGACCGCTCTAAATGGCAGAGTTCCAAGCTGGTGTTACAAAGAGGGAACAATGTACAAATGTATGGCTTATAGCTCATTACACACAAATTCCAAGATCCTATATAAATCTCAGAACCGTTCGTGTACCATTCTGGAGGATATGCAAATGTGTCGCTTTCAAATCTGCATTATTACAGGAGGCCATGCGGGATCCTTTATGTTTGAGACGTACAGCCAATCTGTCTCCACCAAGTGGAATAAATGAGTTCGGAAACCACTACAAATTCCGATACAAGTTCGGCCAAGCTATAGTAATGTCACCTTTTGCATTCATAATAAATGAGAGCAGGAATGAAGAGAACACTGCATTCATTATACTAAATTACCATTTCCCAAAACACTATGTTTTGTAGAACTCTACATAGGTAAAATATATTATTAAAAGGTAATACTATGTCAGAGAGACTTTGTTCCAGTAAATAAAGTAAAAAAGTCCTACAGATACCAATTTTGAAGGTTATTAATAGCTCTTTCAGATGATGTAACTTGTATTTAATTGCTCTTCAAGCAAAGCATATATTGGCTAAACTGACACAAAGCTCTTGTTTAATACTTGTTTAATAATAGAAGAGAAGATGCATGGTACAGTAACATGACCAAGGATGGACAATATAGAACCACAGCCAGCGTCTTCAATGGTCACGCAGCGCTTTACGGGACAGGCGGGATAGAGTTAACAATTCTTGCTTTCATTATTCAGTGGTCTTTTTACAAGAGACACCAGGCACATTTGTATGCAGACTGCATAATATTTCACTTAACGGTGCTATTTCACAAACTGTGCTTAGAATACTGGTCTAATCTTCAGCTTATTCATCATGGCTAACAAATCACCATTTTCTCACATCGGAGGAGCCAAAAGGCTACAGCAAACTACTGCAGCTCTAGGTCCTAGGTCCTAAATAAATCTATTTATTTATACAGCCCCACTAATTCCACAGGAAACTAGGAAAACACGGCACCAAAAGGAGAAGGGAAACTATATTGTGTTCGGGAAATTGAACAGGCTTAAGGCACATTCATTCAGATAAAGCTTACATAACTTAACAGAATAACCTCCCCTGGGACAAACAGAACATTGTTCCAATGCCATTCACCACATATAACCCAACTAAACTAAAGAGAGTTACTACAATAAGATATCTATAGCATGCTCAATTTGTCCATACATTTCACTGGTATGGTGTAACAGACACACTGCATAATGTAGACTTTGGTTCGGTCATAAAGCTAAAAGACTTTTTTTTTTTAATATAGAGTTTTCTCAAATCTATATTTGCTGTCTAAAAGTTGCCCTGCATTGAGAAATCTAGTCCAGTCCTGGTGTTTTCTGAAACCACAAGTCCCAGCATACCTTACCAGCCATTGGCTGGCTAAGCTGCAGGCAAAGCATGCTGGGGCTTGTCGTTTCAGAAAACATGGAGAGCCACTGGTCGGACAGGCCTGATCTAGCCTCTCTGATAAGTTACCGAACAACAACTGTTATTGGAATGCACTCGAGAAACGCTGGGTTGTCCAAATCTGAACGTATCGTGATAGCAGACTTCAATTTCAGGGCTTTAGACCATTTAGCTGAATAATATAATACTACTATTACTATACCTTATGTTGTAAACACCAGTGAAAGAAATAGAAAGTTATTTAATAAACATTGAATTACATATTTTGTGTGACATTTTCCTTTAATGCCCATAAGGGAATTAGAGAGGGGTCTCAAATTTGTCCTTTTTCAAAACTGTGGGAACGTGTGTGCTTCGCGTTTGCTTATTAAAATGGAAAATAATAATGGTCAAATGGAAAAAAAAAACCCCAGAGCTGTTCCTTACAAACAAGCTGGTATTTCTATTAAATGGAACAATTTTCTAATTCCTTAAAATAGCTAAGAAAGATATTCTGAAAACCACTGTGGACAAGTGTCAGGAGTTTCCTGGGACATTATGTAACACTGATAACTTCCCACAACAAGGGAGGGGAGGTGGGGCAGCTGGGAGACAAGAGAACATTCAGAAGCTGGGAGGGAGGTTTCGCTTAGTAGGTGGTGGGAGGGAGGTGTTGCAATCCCATTAGGAAGTGCTTGTTCTTGCTGTGAATTGCTCAGAAGTGGGCACAATCTCTTCCAGGACTGACCAGACACAGTCACACAACAATCCATTCCAGTGCACACTATTCCTGGGTGACATGTACACCACAAGAATGTACGGCCAAGAAAGGAGCATACAGTCTTGTCATACAATACACAGAATTAAAATTAGGCTTAGAAGTACAAGTCACTAGAAAAGCCACAATCATAAAAAAAAATAACACAGCAGTGTTCTTAAATTTTTGTTTTTTTAAAGCTATACTTGTCTAGTTTTTGGACCTCCCCTCAGATCTCCCAGAGGGGGATGTCCATAGATTAAGTGTGGGGGTATGACAAGAATATTTTCTGATGTGGCGAGTCAGGTTAAACACTTATTCTAAGGAAAACAAATTTCACTACATTTAAAAAAGGAATTCTGAAAGAAATTTATATTTTCAATGAAAAACATTGCATCATTGTCCTGATTGGTGAATACACAAATACACATTTGCTACAACTACACATTTACCACAAACACCAAGTATACAGTAGAACAAAGACTGTTTGGGTCCATATGTGTTACTGAACCTACAAATGAAACCCATCTATAAAAGATATACAAGTGTATTCATCCTAGAATACCTAAATTAAACAAAAAAAAAAAAAAACCGGCTGATCAAACATACAGCATGCCAATAACTATCCAAAGAGTGAAAATGAGAACGTCCTCACTTTTGGGAGGGGGGGGGGGGGGGGGGCTGAATGGCGGGATATCGGGCAATTTAGATGTTTCCAAGCAGCAGGATTGGTTTGTGTGGTCTGCTTTAGGAAAGTGAATGTGTTATGGGAGTTTGCTTCAAAAATCAAAAAGTGAATTCTGCAATTCTCCATTCATGTGAATCACTACTAAATTTTACCTAGTCACTGTTATTGAAACTAAATCTCAAAGTCATTAAGTGTTGTTCTGAAAGCTATTTAGTTAGCCAGGTAAGGACAAGTTACAGAAGTTTTCGGGGGATAACCGCATTTTTAAGTATCCTATTGATTTATAACTAGGGGATAATTCAATAGGAACGAAGATTTTCTGAAATTTTGCCGGTAGCCATTGAATCTTATAGGGAGAGCAATGTGGTAGAGGGATCCTCAACTTACCTGCTCTCCCTTCCTGTTAGTATCGCAAAGGTGGTCACTATATAGATAGGAGATAGGACACCTGGGTTCACAGGGACAGAAGTTTATTGGGACTTCTGTTCCGGCAAAACACTTAAGGAATGAACGATCGTGAGCATTTAAGGAATAAACATGATAGTGTCAAAAAAGCACTAGTTAATAAAAATGCCCCATAATGTGATAACAAAAATACAGGGTAGAGGACCTTTGTTTCCCATGTTCTACCCTTCAACAAAGCAAATCTGTATTTTAACAAGTAAAACGCACATGTACCGACAGGAAGGAAGTCCGCTCTTCCCCTTACAAAAAAATAAATAAATCAAACACAAGTTGTACACCCTTTTCCGCTCTCCCTCCTACTCCTGACAGAACAGCTGAGGGGACAATCTAAGGAGCACAGTTAATATATTCTCAAATGTCACTTTCAGACCCTGCTGGGAGTCACTGATAACAGTACTACACTCCACAATTGTCCCATGCTATAAATAGGGTCACAGCACAATATACTAAACATGTCTGTTGTGAACCAACTTTCAGTCAATATTCAGCTATTCACTTCCTTTACAAGTCTTGCTTACTTACACTTATAAAGAGGCCGTACAACTCTCCATCAACAAATAAAAAAAGTCACTACGACAAGGGGAGGACACTGGACAAAGAAAATCGAAAAAGTAGCATACGTTAAAGAACACTGCTGCTAAGTAGTTACAAAATAAAGCTTTGATAAAGGGAAAAAATTATATCTATCTATATCTATATATCTATATATATATATATATATATATATATATATATATATATATATATATATATATATATATATATATATATTAAAGACTGTGTTCACTTTATTTTTCTGTAACTCTTCAACAGATCAGTAATTCCAGACTGATTATTTAAGAGTTTCAGCCATTATATTGCTTGCTCTGTGGCTATAAAATGAAAGTATGTACCAAGCCTGCATGTTGTGTAGACAGCCATTCTGTAAGCCAAGCCAATCTGCATGAAAAAGCAGCCTACCAACTAGTGCCACTGAAGCACTTCATAGCAGCCATTTTGTCGGCCGAAGGAATATTCAAGAGTGTGCAGCCTATCAAGTTATTGGTTCTCATGTTCCTAAAACACCTCCTCAAAATGAGTGGCACATGCCGTTGTGGATCCTCCCTCCCTGTTCACAAGCCTGTCACACAAAAATCTAATAATTCACCACCAGTGATCTTTGTGCCTTATGCATACATGGTTTTTAGTGAACGGAGAGGTTGCCTCTAACAAAACTCCGACCCAAACTCTCTCTCAAATTACCGTCCCATCTCTCAGCTCCCTTGCCCCTCCAAGCTTCTAGAGAGACTTGCCTACACTCGCCTCACACGCTTTCTTTCCACAAACAACCTGTTGGATCCTCTTCAGTCTGGCTTTCGTTCTCAACACTCCACAGAGACTGCGCTGACCAAGGTTGTTAATGATCTGATCACTGCTAAGACTGAACGCCATTACTCTCTCCTAATTCTCCTTGATCTCTCGGCTGCATTCGACACCGTTGACCACTCTCTTCTCATACAAACGCTGCAATCCCTAGGTCTTCAAGACACAGTTCTATCCTGGTTCTCATCTTACCTCTCTAATCGCTCTTTCACTGTTAATTTCTCTGGAGCCACCTCTGCTCCGCTTCCCCTATCAGTTGGAGTACCACAAGGCTCGGTGCTAGGTCCTCTGCTGTTCTCTATCTATACCGCTTCTCTTGGAAATCTAATAAGTTCCTTTGGCTTTCAGTATCATCTCTATGCGGATGATACCCAAATCTATCTATCCTCTCCTGATATCTCGACATCTGTGTTGTCCCGTGTAACTGACTGTCTTTCTGCCATTTCATCTTGGATGTCCTCTCGTCAACTCAAACTTAATCTTTCTAAAACAGAGTTAATAATATTCCCACCCACCAACAAGAGCATACCTGACATTTCTATCTCTGTTGATAACATGACCATAAATCCCACCCCACAAGCTCGCTGCCTAGGTGTAATCCTTGATTCACGCCTATCCTTTGTTCCCCACATTGAATCTATATCTAAATCATGTTACATACATCTAAAGAACATTTCCAGAATCCGCACATATCTCACACAAGACACTGCTAAAACCTTAATTCATGCACTAATCATCTCCCGCATTGACTATTGCAATTCCCTCCTTACTGGTCTTCCCAAAAACAGACTCAAACCCCTAAAATCTATTTTGCATGCTTCGGCAAGACTGATTTTCCTTGCAAATAGCTATTCCTCTGTTGAATCACTCTGTATGTCTCTACACTGGCTGCCTGTCTTCTACCGAATCCAATATAAAATACTTTTACTAACCTACAAGGCCATCAACAAAGCAGCACCAACATACATCTCCTCTCTTGTCTCAAAATATCTCCCAACTCGGCAACTCCGTTCTGCAAAAGATCTGCGTCTCTCATCCACCCTCATTACATCCTCCCATTCCCGGTTACAGGACTTTTTTCGGGCTGCACCCACTCTATGGAACTCTCTCCCTCGCACAATAAGACTCTCCTCTGTTCTACAAACTTTCAAGCGTTCTCTGAAAACCTACCTATTCAGACAAGCTTATAATATTCCTCAACCACCATCTTAACCTCACTACCTTTAGCCCGTTACACAATTTCACACAAGACAACTACCCCCGGACCAACATTGTTGTGTGACAGGATCATTTAGCTTATGAGTCACCCTACCTTTGCAGTCTGGCTGGGCCAAGATGCAAAATGTATACTTAACCTCATGTGTCAATCTCCCATTGTCCCATAGATTGTAAGCTTGCGAGCAGTGCCTTCTCACCTCTTTGTCTGTTTTACCCGGTTTGTTTATTAGTTTATTACGTTTGTCCCCAATTGTAAAGCGCTACGGAATATGTTGGCGCTATATAAATAAATGATGATGATGATGCCTCCTCATGAATGCCGATTCAGCAGACATTATGGCTGCTTTCACTGCGAGTAGGTGACTGGTACACATTAAGGTCATCTACATCGAGCCAAAAGTTTACAAATTGCTATACGCGACAGCACCTGAACTTCTCTATATGATCAATCTATGCCAGCACAAAACGTAACACCAGCTCAGATGTTCTTCATCTAGATTTGTGTACACCAGAAGAAAAACTAAGCCTGCACTCGGTATATCCCATATTATATATGGTACCAGCTGTGTGGCAATATAAATGTCCATATATGTATACAAAACAAAAAGACAGTTGTTGTCAGCGCTTATCCTTAATACTGCATATATGTGTATCTAGCAAAATGAAAACATGAGGTATTAGCTTATATTTTGATCAAAACATTTAAGCCTGCATCCCAGCGTCAAAGGCACCTCATTATATGCAGGTCCTACACGGACCTATATGCTTTAACCACCATTGGATTTGTGTATATGACTCATAAAATGAAAACTTAACAAAAAATTAAGATTTTGAAGGAAAAAAAAATGCATTCTCTGAAAAACATTTAAAAAGCTGCAAAGAAAAAAAATGACATCTGCAGAAAAGGGAATTAAAAAACAAAACAAAAAAAAAACAATAAATAATCTTGGTTGTCCCGCGGTTATTAAAAAAAAAGAAAAAAACAAAGAAAAAAACCCCCAACATCAAAAAGTACAGCAAATAAAATGAAATTCATTTTAATAATTCATCTAGCAACAGCACTGAAGAGGTTAACAAAATCCATCAACACAATAGACCGTAAAGGAATGACTCAATCCATTATGTCCTCCCAATCAATGAAAGACGCGCTGAGCAATTTTCACATTCACCTCAGTAATGTAGAATGTATCATTACCAGCCAGTGCTATGTATTTCATTCACACACCTACCCCAAGCAGCTAGACCAGGCTTGGCTAACCTGAGGCACTCCAGGTGTTGTGAAACTACAAGTCCAAGCATACCCTTCCAGCAATAAGCTGCTATATATTGGCAAAGCATGCTGGGGCTTGTAGTTTCACAATACCTGGAGTGCCACAGGTTAGCCAAGCCTGAGCTAGACCTTCAGGGTCTATGCACCAAGGCTGAGAAATATTTAAACACATTAGTTTCATTGTATTTCTTTGGCTGCAGTATGTTACAAAAAAAAATAAAAAAAATACAAAATTAATATTTAAGTAGGTGAGAAGCAAACGTAGGATGTGAATGTCTTGTATAGTACAGCTTTATAGGAGGTCCCCTTACATATCTCAATTAAAGTTGAAAACACTCAAGCAAGAAACAAGTTTTTTTTTTGTGCTGTCCACTAACTCTAAAGGGGGAATTCAAATCCTGGCGATATGCCGCAGAGGGCCTCCGCAATATTACGTGGAGGCACTATGTGAATTTATCTTTGCCAATTTTTCAAATCAGGGATATTCCTGGCAGTACGTAGAAAATGAGCCAAATTGTGCAAGGTTGCTAGGCAGAATTGATCCCCACCATCCCCAAACCCAAAGAAGTACATGTGTAACTACAGAGACAAACCACAATTTAGGAATAGTCACAAATTTCAGCTCATATTGAATACTCTGCCCTAACTCAGGGTTGTTCCAAGTTCAGTCCTCATGGGCTACCAACAGTTCATGTTTCCAGGATTTCTGTCTGTAGAACCAGGTGGGATAATTACTGACCCAGCCAGATAGATTAACGAAACCCTGAAAACATGAACTTTGGTAGCCCTTGAGGACTGAACTTGGACACCTCTGCCCTTGCTTCATTTACTTGCATTTAACAGGAGGAAAACACATATATAAGTGTCAGGAGTATAGGTGGCCTGAGAGATTTTGGATACATGTAGGAAGCACATCAAAATCTTGCAGTCTTCATACAATTTAACTTCAAACATAAAAAATGGAGAGTGCTCCGTGATTTCTGCTCTTAAAGCACGTGTCATTATTTGAGCCCTGTGTAGTTCGCTTTTGTGCATCTCCCAGTGAGTAGCTGCATGTCCTGTCATTTCCTCTCAGGTCTTGCAGCTGTTTCTGTGAGCTGGGTGGAGTCCTCAGCAGACGCCACTTGGTAATAACAGTTACCCAAATAAGAGTGACTGGCAGAAGCAGGAGTGAGTTCCCTTATTCTCCAAAGACAAGCTGCAGAACCATAACCCACTGTGGTAAGCTGGTGTACCCGTTACTAGAGGTTGATAAAGCTGTATTTCTGTTTATTCAACTAGACAGTCTAGTATAGAAAGTGCGGGGGTTTGGTAACATGCAACGGGGCACAGTTTGAAGGCACTGCCTGGTCAGGACGCAGAGGTGTTGGCATTGATTGAACTGTGTGTAGCGTGTAATGAAGTACACGTTAGTAGTAACACCTAAGGGAGGTGTCATGTCACCTCTTGTCCGAGGTTGAGATCAGCTGGGTTCGGTTAAGGATCCTAATTGTGAAGGCCAGAAATCCATATACTGCCGAGTGGTGGAGACAGCCGACTGATGTCTAAGACTGCTGGTACTGACACCTTTGTAGATGTTCAGTCACTCGTGTGTGCAAACTCAGTACAGGCAAATTGAGTGTGAATGACACCTTATATATGTACTTATCCATCATCCAGAACATATTTGAAGAATTGAGTATTCCATGAACACTGGAGACACTTCTCTCAGATAAATATTCCTTTCTAGCTCTTATGGTATTACGATTTTATAATAAATGGTGTGAACAGTCAAACACAAAAAGAAGGTTCAATGGGACAGTATAGAATAGTATATAGTCTAGAATATCACAAGCAGTAATGGATATATCCTAAACACAATACACTCTGCCCGCAACATTAATGACAAGCAACATGAGTTAATCTACAATTATAGAGATGCTCAAGCTATGAGCCATAAAATGTATTCAAAATTGGTCTTATTTGTCCAATGGGCCTAAAGATTGAAATTGAACGCCCTATACTGAAACATTAGTGGGTGATTTGAATGAAAGGGCAAAGAAGAGAGGTTCAGAAATAAAAAATATATAAAGTTAAACAACTTATGAAGTTCTTTAAATTATTACCAAAATGGTATTAACATTTTAGAAGACATAGGACAAGTGAAATATTAAGACCTGGGAGTCGGGGCAATTGAATTCCGCTGAAGGTCTGGTGGGAGCCTCATGTGCGGCTGCTCTTAATTCCATCTATTACGGTGCTTAATACATTGTGATGTTTCGGGTACAGAACATCCCATGGAGTCTTGCTACACAAAGCTTTAATACCACTGTCTGGAATTAAACTTTCACCTAAAGCTCTCTCCCTAGTCTTTACTAAAAAGTTTAGTTTAGGTTTTGTTGAGCATTGCACGAATGATGGTTCACAACAGTCAAGTTTAACACAATATAAAACTTTGAGATTGAAAAAAAATTAAATTGTGGAAGTCATAACGTGTCCCTGAAGTTATACTGCCCACACACAGGATGTTATGAATAAGCCACGTCACAATTTTGGTACAGACACAGCTCTTGGTGTTGGATCAAAATAATTATTTTGACTGAATCCTTTTGCACAGTCAATGGATGAACCACACGGTATTGGCTCCAATCATTTGGCTCAACTACGGGATCAGTGCAATATGATCCATCATGTATCTTACGATGAACGTGTGGAACGATGAGATCCATGTGGATATGGCCAGGATTAGAGCTGGGCTTCTAGACGAAATGCTGGCCAGTAAACGGTCTTAATTCTGCCCACTGGCAATTCTCCAACTTTGAAAAACAAACGTTTCTGATTTCTTCTCACTTGAGCTACAAATTCCATTTGAAGTCAATCTGTTGCCTACTCTCAGTGCAGGTAGCCATTTTTTTGGGGGGGCTTGAACCAATATTTAGCTCAACGACTCACTAGGAACGGAGGTATGAACCGCAGAGTTCCTAAGGAGGATAGGCTGCTTTCTATTGGAAATTGGTCCACAAAATACGTGCCTCCATTGTGTGTAAGGAACAGGTACATTTTAAAAAATGTGTAAAAGCTAAAAACAAAATTTTTTATTTTTTATTTGTTTGAAAATACTATACTGCTGCCAGTTGTATATAAGGGATAATCTATGCTCACTTAGATTCTGTCTCTGAACAGGCGGCACTGAAGCATGTAGAACTCCGAATCAGCTCATGTAATATGGGAGATTAATCTGTCTGGCCCAGTGTTTGTTTACCCACTGCAGACAGTAGAGAGAGACAAAGCCACACAAACCTGGCTGCAGGCATAATATCACAGATGCCGTTCATATACAGGGAGGGTCCCATGATCTCATGGACGCAAAATTCTTATTTATTAAAGCAGATTTGGAGAATAAAAAGGAAACAAGATACTATAGTGTGCTAGTTAGGAGGCACAACTAACATAGTACATTGAATAGCCCTGTAAACACTATGAATAAGTTGGATGAATGATCTTTGCTCCTTCAATAGCTCAGTCTACAAGGTTCGTTTATCATCAACTTTGCATTTAGGAGCACAATTCATATTAAACCACAGAAAAACCTGCACTAGACACCTAAGAGATACTTGCTGATTGGTTGCCATTTTTTCAGTGATAATTTTGTACCTAAATGGAATGTTCTTAAATGACCCCTCCTGTCTATCCCCCATACATGACCATCACATGCTGCCATGTCCTCCATTATGTAAACGCAGAGTATACAGATCAGCACAATCATCTGCCGCTACGATAACATTCTAAAGATCTGATCGGCACCACTTCAAAACTGAGGATATCCTGAATGAGGTCCTCTTGTCATTTTTAAGATTACCCAGCAAGCACGGCTAATGTTGCAGGTAGCTGCCAATATTATTAAGGCAGTTCTAAATTACTTAAACTAAAAAAAAAAAAAAACCCCCTTTTTGACATGTAGTTTTGATGTATAGTGAGTGTTATAGGTGACTGGAGTACACTGCCATACACGAGGCTTTATGAAATCTACATCCATGGCACAGTGTGTGTTGGGGGCAGCTGTCTTCAGTATTTGTCAACAATGATCTAAATAAAAACTGAGTTTATCAGCTAGTTATGAAGAGTTAGAGCAGGCAATGATCACCATTGGTTCATCTGAGGTTGTTGGCTGACATGGAAACAGTAAGTGCACATATGTGTTCAGCTACATGCTAAGATCTGGTAATGCTGCAGAGCATCTGCATGATCATAACTGCGAAATTTGGCACTACACGTGTAACCTGCTCTCAGATTGCCCAGAAATACACATATGGGGGCACCATGAGTTCTTGCATGGTGTCTTCACATAAGCCTAAAATAAACTGGACAGATCCCAAAAGGCACCAATCACTGTGGTCAGCTGATAACCACACACACACACACTGAGAGCTGTTACCAGCCATCTGTATGTTCAGCCACCAGTAAAATTGAAAAAGTTTATCCAAACCTATAAAATATTAACATGTTCTTAAATGACCTTCTTGTCTAAGACAAAAGCACTTTAGAACAGAAAGCACATTATGACTTTTCAGGTCTTTTTCCAGCAGAAACGTTACTCAAAACTCAATCCATACATCTTCTGAAACCCTTTCTCTTTCCATCTCAATCCTTCTCCATCATATCTATTCTTTATGGTCCCCGCTCACCTCGAATCCATTCACCCCCTCTCTGACATCATCATTGCTCATTTAATCTCCTTCATCCCACTCACCATCAACTCCTCATAATCACCTTATCAACTTGTCCTCCTTACCACTATCATCATCCTGTACCAGTCATCAAACTGCCTCATCATCATCATCAGGGGACATAAATATCCTCAGCTTTTATTATAGCGCCACTAAGTCCGCAGCCATGTACAGAGAACTCACTCACATCAAAAAACAAACTTCTAGCACATTACAGTGTATGCCAAAATAAGTTATTTTAGTTTAAAATGTATATACTATACAATGCACTTGTTAAATTAAAAAAAAAAGTCATTAAGGAGCTTAAGAAAAAAAAATAAAAAATTAATCTGTCTATAGGGGTTGAGAAGAGATACGCCACGCTGGATGACGATGACGCATTATATCAAAATACTGGTATAGAATTCCAATAATGACGTTTTAGTGTTCCCAATAAATCGCTAGTTACCCCCACAATGAGGGGGAAATCGTACTGAACACATGCATCTGAAAGATGTCTATATGTGATTGAACAGGTCACACATTCATGTTGGAGGGGTGTAACATTTTATTTGTTTTTTTAATATGTGTTAACATGTTCTGCCATTGGTTCAACAGAATGGACACAAGCACAATACATAGAAAACAATAGTTCTTGATGTGCTCTTCAAAGCCCTATATGCAAACACAGGCCAATACAACATTTACATAGTAAAGGAAACAACAAAAACTTGAGCGCTCCTAGGAAGAATACAAAAATTATTTTTTATAGAAAATTAAAATTAGAAATATGCAATTTGTCGCAACTCTACTCATGGGAGCCAAACCTTGTGTGAAATCGAAAAAAATAAGGGTGTGCTAAATAAAGCAGATCATATATAAATAATCTATAGTAACAATGCCTGATCATCTGCTCAATTGAGATCAGACATTGAGCTTTAAGTCATCAGAAGGGGAGGTTACTTTCCCTAAACAGCCGGACTCTTCACGATATACTGTCGGGACCGTGGGCTCCAGGAGCGCATGGCGTCCACTTAATATTCTACTGTTAATTCTGGACCCCCATCAGTGGATGTACTATTGGCACCGCTTATAGGTGCAAACTGTCGGGTGAGATCTTTCTGTTAATACCGCTATTTTGATCAATGCAACTTTGATCTCATACGTGGATGTATTACCAGCACCGTATACAGGGGCAAACTGTGGGGTGAGATTTTTTTTTTTTTTTTTATTATTACCGATTTTCTGATTATCTCAACTTTGACTTAGAGGTTATATGTGTTACTGCATTTAGTGCATATGGCACATACAATTTTTGAAATTGAAATAAAATTGTATTTATATACAACGGAGCCGCCATCAGTCATTGTTACTATAGATTATATATGATCTGCTTTATTTAGCACACACTTTTTGGTTTTTTTCTAACATATACATAGTATCACTTATCTCCTTCACACCTTCCAGATGCTGTTACTTTCAACCCTACCCTGATTGTAACTGTACCAGGGTGTGTAACAGAGACAGGAAATCAGCAGTGTCTACATCTGTTATCACTGCACAGCCTGCAGAGGAGCACACGGGCCTTTGATGGGCTGTTTCCTGTTATTTCTATAGTAAACAGTAACTTGCTGTTTACTTATTTTACCTTATACTATTCCAATGGGTTGGCCTGGCACTCACATGACATTAACAAGACCAGAAACAAAAATAAACGTGTTCCCCCAAACCAAGAACATAGGATCCAAGACTAATTCTATGCCCAATTGCAAAGCGCTATATAAATATATTGTGAATATATTTCCAGAGTAGTGAATAATTTCCAAAATATATAGCATGACATTTATCACATAGGATTTAAAAAATAAAAATAAATGTAAAATGGTAGAATATTATACACACACACACACACACACACACACACACTTTAGAAGGTTTTGCTTTTCAGACAGTGGCAGTATTGTATAATGATTTAGTGAAACAGGCTGGTATGCAGTTTGATTTGTGAAACAATGGTAAGTGTTAATGGGGTTTGCCCACCACACAGCTTTACTGGTATTAATCTTATGATCTACCAAGACACAACCAGGGTCCTGCAGCGCTATATCTATGGGGTTACAACATACAACAAAATAACACTGTCAAAAATATATACAAATTTGTTAAAAACTATGGCTAGGTTTCCAAGTGATGCACTGTGAGAAATTTAAATGGAGATTCAGCATATGTTCCATGCGAAAGGAAGGAATGTGATTGGAGGAAAGATGCAGCCAATCACTCAATATGACGCTCACTTAGCCCCCAGATCACCTTAATTGTTTTAAGCAATTCCTGGATGAGAAACGCAAAATACAACATTCAGCTTTAATGTATTCAAACTATATCCAGTGTTTAATAGTCGGTAAAAATAACATGGATACAGATAAGAACCCATCAACTACATCAGTGATGGCTAACCTGTGACACTCCAGGTGTTGTGAAACTACAAGCCCCAGCATGCTTTGCCAGTAGATAACTAGCCGATAGCTGGCAAAGCATGCTGGGACTTGTAGTTTCACCACACCTGGAGTGTCACAGGTTAGCCATCACTGAACTACAGGGACTCTGCAGCGATAACGGCGTGTCACCTATTCAGTTTAGTTCTACACTGGATAGACTATATTGCTTCACATTTAGACATCATTCCCACTAGTATTAAATTATTTTATATATTTTTTAACACTAGTACCACCCACTGTTTCCAACATCAGCAAACCCACTCGCATGTCTATAAAGCCTTACACAGTACTGTTCGTTTACCCAGACACTGACGTTTCTAAAACATATCAAGAAATTTCAATGTACTATAGAGGATCAGGGTGGTTCCCAAAAAGTAATTTATTGGGGTCTTTGACCTACATGGTTGGAACCTCAGGTACATACCATACTATATTTTGGTCTGCAAGGCTTTACAGCAACTAAAATAACTACATTCCCTGCTCTGACCTGTATTAGGACACGGTCCTGAAAATATGAATGGATCTTCAGCTGTCTGTATTGTAGCGTGGAGGTAATACTTTTATTAATTTTTGATGCAGTGGCCTATCAGGTTAACAGTGAATAATCTTACTTTTATAGTTCTTAAACGAAGCTTTAAAATTTGGGCTTTAAAGTTGGAAAATCTTAATCCATATAAATCACTTATGATTTAGCCTCATCTTCATAATAGCCGACTGTAAAATACAAATATCGACAGCCTTGCGGCGACTTCAGTATTGAATACAGACACGTAGACCGTCTCCTGCATGTTATCAATAATACTGAAGAGGTCTGAGATTTTCTACTCATTATCTCAATGTATGACGACAGATGTACAAAAAGATTCACCCAATGAAAAAATGTTTCATGTCAGGGATGGATAAAATGTAAAATGTTTGTATAATTCTGAAGTGAAATCGCAGAGACTTACAAGTCATCCGAGTGTTATGGCAGTAAATAATATACCTGATGTAACCAATGTGTTTATACTTGGTCAAATCTGTCTGGCATTCTGTGGTACATCTGTGTTAGAAAACTGCTTAACATGGTGGAGCTTCTCTATCTAGAGCAGTGCTAACCTGTGGCACTCCAGGTGTTGTGAAACTACAAGTCCCAGCATACTTTGCCAATATATAGCTGCTTATTGCTGGAAGGGTATACTGGGACTTGTAGTTTCACAACACCTGGAGTGCCACAGGTTAGCCAACACTGATCTAGAGCATTGCAGAAGGGTGCACTCCCTTAGGTAACTAAAAGGTTCTACAAAGATTGGGGACTAAACACAGGGACATAGCCATTGATACTACAGTGGAATACAGGATAACACTGAATAATGTGTTAACAATCATGTCTCATAGGAAAAACTGTATGGTTTAGTGGCTGCTTATGTATTGCACTCAACTCTATGGGGGTTATTCAATTCCCCCCGAAGTAGCGCTGTGATAACTCTATTGCCATTATTACAGTAAAGTTAACCAGGCTTTCTGCTCGCAGCTGAGGGAGCTGCTGGCGTTGAAACTACTGTAATAACGGTATTTAGGCGCACTATTACCGTAATAACGGTAATAGTGCGCAGGTTGCATTACTTTTTACAGTAATGCGGACAATTGAATTCCCCCCCTATAGGTGTTAGCTAAAACGGTTTCGGCATATGTAATAGTTAAAGTGACATAGTTACCTGGAAACTGGTCCAACCTGTGATTCCACATAGTCAAGTTACTATCAGGAACCTACACAATTAACATTTTTGAAATGCATATGTACGCGATTGTAGAACACAGCAGGCGGACACAATATACTGTAAAATCCATATATTAATCTCTCTAAGAAGCATAAATGTGGGATTCAACAATGCTATTTTACAATAGAGGAACATTACAATAGATGTTTTGTGCGAGATCAAAAGAATTAATATTAAATAGATGTGCTGCTCACTTTGCTGTGCTATTATTCAGCTTTTACCTTGGAGACAACAAACAGGAATGACAGTACATACTAACAAGCCATTCTGGACACAAGAATTGTCATTTTGGATCAGGGGATAACATTCCAGATTAACGTGATAAGAAGATGGATATATCGAATGAATTTAACAGATCTATAACAATGCATTGACAAAGCTGTGAAATTATCACAAACATGGATAGCACCGTGGTTAGCATTGCCACCTCACATGATTTGGTTCATGGGTTTGATTCCACCGGGCCCTTTCTGTGTGGTATTTGTATGTTCTCCCCATGTTTGCATAGGTTCCCTCCCACACAGTCAAACAATATAATGGTAAGTTAAATGTCTTTTGACAAAAAATGGACCAGTGTATATGTGTTAGGAAATTTAGACCCAAATGGGGTAGGGACTGATGCAAACTAGCAGCTGTGCGCGCCCAAGATGGCTGCCTTACCCTCTGCAACATTGTAAAGTGCTTTGAATTTTAGTAGGAGAAAGAAGATATATAAATGAAGAATTATTATTACAACCTAGTCGAAATTTAGGACATGGATGATACATGGTAACAGTTGCCTGTAAAATGTGAAACTGAAAAGATTTTTGGGTGTTTTTAGTAAACTAGTATCACTTTATTAACCATGCGTGACCTCCCTGAAAATTACAGCCATACTTCAGAGACTTCCTGTAGCACAATAAAATACAGACACAAAGCACTTGCTGGGTCATTACTTGGCAACCAGCAAAATGTTGCAGTTTAAGGAAGTAGCGTTGAAGCTTTCAGACTAGAATGGGTGATTAGCAAATAAACAATGCACTAAATTCCACCCTATCAACTTTCTGTCTGTACATCAGGGTTTCCGCAAGTATGTTTTTGAAAATAGTCTAATATAAAGAAGGATATCCACTGCTAATATACAAACAGCATAAAACATCTGAAAGCACATAATAAAGACTAATTCAGATATTAAAAATTATATATGATTTTGATTTATATGTAGCAGTTTAGATGAGATTGTTTCGTACCCAGAAATACAAATCGAACAGAAAAAAAAATAATTCCTAAGATCTACAAGTGTTTTTGGACTTTTATTTGAGAACACATTAGAATTCTGATTAACCAGCCCTAAAGTCAATAACAAGCTGGTGTAATGACTATCCAGAACACCAATTTTTTCCAATTATTTCACACAGCTGTTAGTCACCGTTCCAACATGACAACTTCTTATTTCACTGCCTTCAGAGTCTAGATTTTAAAGTCACATATTGCCCAACATTTAGGAATGAGGCACAAGCAATACCAGCTTATAAGAGTACAGTATTTCATTGGCATTTTAAAATGAAGGGTATAAAAAAAAAAAATGATTGTGTAAATGAAGGAAAAATATACAATGCAAACCACATAAACAGAAATTACAGCAACATTATTCAAACATGCTGATTTTTATGCTATGAAGGCTAAAACAGGGAATGTTGGAGATCTACAAAGGAATCTTTATGAACATCAAGGCTACATGTTTTAGAGTTAAACTGACTTACATTCCAGTTCAACAAGCCCTGAGGGGGGGTTTCACAGGGATAAGGGCATCAAATTCCCCTAGAATTCTGAGCCATCATATATAGTTTGTGTGGGGAAAACACTCTTCCACCAGCTGTCACTTTTGCAATACCAGGGTCACATGTAAAAATGCACAGCACAAGTTTACATTATTTCTGCTTTTATACCAAGACATAAAAACTGTTGGTGCGCTCACATCCATACATAGCAAGCAAAATAAACACAATAGCAAACTGCAAGGAAACAGTAGCACCAGCCTCATTAGCCAGGTAAAAAAAATACATTATTGTGCTGTTTCTCACTTCTGTCTAGACATGTACTGGGACATAAAGCATTGTCATAGCCATCTCATATTATTACAATGCACTGTGATTGACCCAGAGGAAGGGAACCCAAGATGCCTATCCATGTAATAGAGGACCCCTGCTAATAACCATGCTGGTTACTGCACCCAAAGGAGATCGTGGTGATATGACTCATAATTAAACAAAAAGGCACACCCTGTGGGCAGAGCAAGAGATACAGCCACCACCCCCCATTTTATAGGTGGCCTTCACAGAGGGCGCGGGAGGTGACTAGAAACAACATAATGACAGTGATTCATAGAAGGAGTTTGTCTATGGGGCAATAAGTGGGGCAATAAGAGGACAACCCCAGACCCAAAAGGCTATTGTACGTTACAACAAGCCCACACTTCCTGTATTGTGTGTGCACCTCCCCTCCTTCCAGCCATTAGCCAGCAATTCTCCCCTAGTGACATCAATCATGCAGCTGTCACCTGGACGTAGTTGCTCTCGCAATAATCCGCCACTCGGGTGAGGTTCTGGTAGCTCTCGATAAGAGCCCGCTTGCCAGCAGGGATCTCCTCCTCTAACAACATCTGCAGCTCTGCCATCTTCCACCCCTGTGCATCTCTCTTCCTCGTACAGCGGAGGACAGACAGCTGAGCCCCAGACCCGCCCGCCTGCTATTCTGGGATTCCGAGCCTCGCTTTCACCAAGCTCCACCTCGCAGCACACGCCCTGCCGGCCTCCGTACACCGCGCGCAAAGCACGACGGGACTTGTAGTCTCTTAAAGCTGAAGGCACTTCTACAGGCTGCAGTAAATCAGTCATTTAGAAATACATTACAACATTGGAGTACCTTAAAGAATCTTGTTATTTTTCTTCATCTGGCTTGCACATTTTTAAAATTGTATATGAATTTGCAGTTATGTAATATACACAGCAAGCAATACACCAGCAAAATGTATCCAATCACACTGGATTCTTAGTTGCCAATGGTCAGTTGATTTACTGGCAGTCAGTAAGGAAAATAAGTAAAATTGTACATAATTATATATTATCTGGATGTGAGTAGAATGTATAATCCCGATCAACAGGGGAGAACTGGCAAATTTTAGCCCTGGGGTCAAGACTCGACTTGGCAGCCTATTTTAAAGGAAAATAAATGCAGGTGGCCCAGTGACGCAGCACAAGGTAGCCCACTCTGGGACTGGACTGGGGGGCAAATGCCCCCCTGCCCACCAACTCAGCCAGCCCCTGCCGATCAATTGCAGAAGTCTCCATGTGTTGACCAGTTGGTATTCATGGAAGGTGCGTCTCACCTTGTGGTGGTCTTTACCCGGATGTTGTTGCGCCTGTCTTGCTGAGGGTCCATAGTCAAATTGAGATCTCCAATAAACACAGTCAGTCCATCCAATAGGGCACATTCCAGCATTCTTGCATAGAAAGCAGGATGGCACTGTTTGGGAGCATATAAGTTTATAAAAGTCTAAGGTTGGTTGAAAAATGTACATGTACTTAAGAGGCCCTATCTTCATCCAATCTATGTGAAACAACAGCTGTTAAAGCTGGACATTTTACAAACAGAATTGCAACACCCTTTGTTTTACTTTTGAAATTATTACTGTAGCAAACTGTAAAAATGGTAACATTGAAGGGAGGGAGAGTTGAGGTTCTGTTTAAAGTGGGTCTCTTGGATAAGAGCTACACCAACTCTATCTTCTTTTAAGTATCTCTGAGCCCTGGGCTGCTTTTCAGGGATGTCCAATCCTTTTGCATTTATAGAAACTATATGCTCTATCTAATTTTCGCCCAATTCTATACCACCAACTTTTTCCCAACCATGTTTTTCATTAACTCCTGAGAAACCAATGCAATGGAATTCTCAGGATTTCATCCCGACGAAAAGAACAGCAGATGATTCTTAGGTCTCTATACATATTGCGATAAAAGGCAAAACTTTGTCAGTAGGTACCCAAAGAAATTTGGATACCTCCTAGCTCTTTTAAGTCCTGGTTTATCCTCTTGTGCCCCAGTGAAACCATGAAGGGACTAACT